>NC_087401.1:6204080-6254080 GCF_031307605.1 Tribolium castaneum | reverse complement strand
ATCTTTAAAGTGATACAAAGAAATAATTTACGTTATAGTTTTGACCAGAACTGTTAATTTCAAACGATTTTATGCCCCCAAACGAGAAAACTTTCACTAAACAGATGCCAAACGTATTAGTTCGTTTTATAAAAGCGACTTATGTTACAGTTTAAACAAAAACAAATTATTTTCGTTGTTGTTGTGTCAAAATAATTTATTTCGAATGATTCAATGGAGCGAAACGAGTAAACTTTTATGGGGCAGATGCAAAACCACATATTACCATATAAATCGTTTGAAATAAACAGTGCTGGTCAAAACTATAACGTAAATTATTTCTTTGAGACGAAATTTAAAGTTTTCATTAAGTTTTATACAAGTTTACTCTATTCTGAGGAAAGGAGTAATCAAGATAAATTGCTTTTATCTAGAGTAATATATAATTTGCAGTTTTCAGCCAGAATAAGACGTATTTAATCTTTTTAATGTAAGTTTTTGTATTTAAAACAAAGGATCGTCTAAAGTAAGCAGTTTTTGTCCAGACTGAAACGTAATTCGAATTTCTGTGCCTGAATAAGGGGTTTTCAGTTACTTTGATGTAAGGTTTCATGTTTGTAACAATGAATTAACGAAAATAATTGGTTTTTATCCAAATTGTGGCATGAATCGTTTTTAAAAGGCGAAATAAGATGTTTTTCCGCTGTACAGTGAAAGTTTACTCGTTTCAAAGCATAGAACCGTTTGAAATTAACAGCTCTCGCTAAGACTATAACGCAAATCTTTTGTTTTGTGCTAAAATAAGACGTTTTTAGTCAGTTTGATATAAGTTTTCTTGTTCAATGCAAAATATTGTCGAAAATCAACCGTTTTTGTCTAAACTGATACAAAATTCGGTGGTTTGTGTCCGAATACAAAGTTTTCAGATTCTTTAATGTTAGGTTTGCTGCTTCTAACAAAGAATCAACGAAAATATTTTGTTTTAATACAAACTGCAATATAAAATGTCTTTATAGGACAAAACATGATGTTTGGCATCTGTTTAATAAAAATTCACTCGTTTGGAAGCATAGAATCATTCCAAATAAGCTATTCTCGTCGAAACTATAATGTAAGTAGTATTTTGTGCTAGAATACAGCGTTTTTGTTAGATTTATTAACAATTTTGTTTATTTTAAGCAATGAAACGAATAGGATTAGCTGCCTTTATTCAAAGTGATACATAAATTGCTCTTTTATGCCAGATTAATACGTTTTTAGTCTGTTCGACGTAAGTTTTCTTGTTCAAAGCAAAAGATCGTCTAAAATAAGCCGTTATTGTTTGAACTGATAAACAATTCAGACTGAGACTCAACAAAAATAATTTGTTTTAATCCAAACTGATACTTTTTGACCCTATAAGAGTCCTATAAGAGCCCGAGATACGCCGTTCTCGTCAAGTCTATAACGTAATTCGTTTTTTTGTGTCAGAATACGACGTTTTCTGTCTGTTTAATATAAGTTTTTAATAATAATAATAACAATAATAATAATAATAATAATAATAATAATAATAATAATAATAATAATAATAATAGTAATAATAATAATAATATTAATAATAATAATAATGAAAATAATAATAGTAATAAAAGTAAGCTTAGTTTTCTAAGCAAAAATGAAGCTTATTTTGTGTGTTATATGAGCGTTTTCTCATTTCTATGCAAGAAATCATCTGTGATCTGTGTTTTTAGGCAAGAAATTGTCTAAAATTAATAACTCATTTTAAAACTGGTATAAAAACATTTACTATACAAAAGTTAATAATAATAATAATAATAATAATAATAATAATAATAATAATAATAATAATAATAATAATAATAATAGTAATAATAATAATAATAGTAATAAAAGTAAGCTTAGTTTTCTAAGCAAAAATGAAGCTTATTTTGTGTGTTATATGAGCGTTTTCTCATTTCTATGCAAGAGATCATCTGTGATCTGTGTTTTTAGGCAAGAAATTGAATAAAATTAATAACTCATTTTAAAACTGGTATAAAAACATTTACTATACAAAAGTTAATAATAATAATAATAATAATAATAATGATAATAATAATAATAATAATAATAATAATAATAATAATAATAATAATAATAATAATAATAATAATAATGAAAATAATACTTATAATAATGAATTTCTTTCTAAATTAAAGCTTAGTTTTTCTAAGCAAAAATGATGCTTATTTTGTGTTATCTGAGCGTTTTCTCATTTCTATGCAAGAGATCATCTGTGATCTGTGTTTTTAGGCAAGAAATTGTCTAAAATTAATAACTCATTTTAAAACTGGTATAAAAACATTTACTATACAAAAGTTATAATCGGTTTTTAATAATAATAATAATAATAATAATAATAATAATATGGTTAGTCCTACATAAAAAATGCAAACAACTGTTTTGTAGGAACTTTTATCAGCTTTAATTTTAGTGAAAAGATAAAAATTGATAGGAGTAACTGTTTTCGAGATATAAGCAAGAAACCAAAAAACTGTTACTTTAATTAAGGGCTTGCATATAAGCAAATTTAGTACTAAAAACAACTCTGAAGACTTTGGTGACTTTTATGTCTTCTCCTTTTTCTTCTACTAAAGTGTTAGACACAATTAATTTAGTTTAATTTCGGTTTTTCAAACATTTTATTTTAAAGCAAATTTTTGTTAAAGATTATTTATATCCAACTCTATAACTCGGTTATGGTTGGTCCTACAAAAAAAATGCGAATAACTATTTTGTAGAAAATTTTATCAGCTTTAATTTTGAAAAAAAGATAAAAATTAATAGAAGTAACTATTTTCGAGATATAAGCAAAAAACCAATAAGAAAACTGTAACTGTTACTGAACAAAAATGTAATTCAGTTTTCAATGTTTGAAACAAAGACGAAAATGCAGCATTTAAAATCGTCTCTGAAGACTTCAGTGACTTTTATGTCTCCTCCTTTTTCTTCTAATAAAGTATTGGACCCATTAAATTAAGTGTATTTTAAATCACAAGACATTTTCTGTTAAAGCACTTTTTTTTTAAATATTAATTATTTTCAAACTTATATCTCGCTTATGGTTAGTCCTACATGAAAAATGCAATTTACTTTTTTGTAGGAAATTTTATCACCTTCAATTTTGGAGAAAAAGTAAAAATTGATAGGAGTAACTGTTTTCGAGATATAAACAAAAAACAAAAAAACTGTTACCTTAATTAAGCGCTTGCATATAAGCAAATTTAGTACTACTAGTATTGTTATTATAAATGTTATTGTTATTAATAAGACGACTAAAGACAACTCTAAGACTTAAGTGACTTTTATGTTTCCTTCTTTTTTCTCTACTAAAGTGTTAGACACAATTAATTTAGTTTAATTTCAGTTTTTCAAACATTTTATTTTAAAGCAAATTTTTGTTTAATATTATTTATATCCAACTCTATAACTTGCTTATGCTTGGTCCTACAAGAAAAATGTAAATAACTATTTTGGTGTTTTCGAGATATAAGCAAAAAACCAAAGTGAAAACTGTTACAGTTACTGAAAAAAATGTAATTCAGTTTTCAATGTTTGAGACGCAGACGAAAATGCAGCATTTAAAAAAGACTCTGAAGACTTCAGTGACTTTTATGTCACCTCCTTTTTCTTCTAATAGAGTATTGGACCCAATAAATTAAGTGTATTTTAAATCACAAGACATTTTCTGTTAAAGCACTTTTTTTTAAATATTAATTTTTTTCAAACTTATATCTCGCTTATGGTTAGTCCTACATAAAAAATGCAAATAAATATTTTGTAGGAAATTTTATCAGCTTTAATTTTAGTAAAAAGATAAAAATTGATAAGAGTAACTGTTTTCGAGATATAAGCAAGAAACTGTTATCTTAATTAAGCGCTTGCATATAAGCAAATTTAGTAATATTAGTATTATTATTATTAATGTTATTGTTATTAATATGACGACTAAAAACGACTCTCAAGACTTTGGTGACTTTTATGTCTTCTCTTTTTTCCTATACTAAAGTGTTAGACTCAATTTATTTAGTTTAATTTCGGTTTTTCAAACATTTTATTTTAAAGCAAATTTTTGTTAATGATTATTTATATCCAACACTATAACTCGCTTATGGTTGGTCTTACAAAAAAAATGCAAATCACTATTTTGTAGGAAATTTTATCAGCTTTAATCTTGAAAGAAAGATAAAAATTGATAAGAGTAATTGTTTTCGAGATATAAGCAAAAAACCAAAGTAAAAACTGTTACAGTTACTGAACAAAAATGTAATTCAGTTTTCAATGTTTGAGACGAAGACGAAAATGCAGCATTTAAAAACGACTCTTAAAACTTCAGTGACTTTTATGTCACCTCCTTATTCTTCTAATAAAGTATTGGACCCAATAAATTAAGTGTATTATAAATCACAAGACATTTTCTGTCAAAGCACTTTTTTTTTAAATATTAATTATTTTCAAACTTATATCTCGCTTATGGTTAGTCCTACATAAAAAATGCAAATAACTATTTTGTAGGAAATTTTATCAGCTTTAATTTTTGTAAAAAGATAAAAATTGATAGGAGTAACTGTTTTCGAGATATAAGCAAGAAACTGTTGCCTTAATTAAGCGCTTGCATATAAGCAAATTTAGTAATATTAGTATTATTATTATTAATGTTATTGTTGTTAATATGACGACTCAAAACGACTCTCAAGACTTTGGTGACTTTTATGTCTTCTCCTTTTTCCTCTACTAATGTGTTAGTCTTAATTAATTTAGTTTAATTTCGGATTTTCAAACATTTTATTTTAAAGCAAATTTTTGTTAAAGATTATTTATATCCAACTCTATAACTCGCTTATGGTTGGTCTTACAAAAAAAATGCAATTAACTATTTTGTAGGAAATTTTATCAGCTTTAATTTTGAAAAAAAGGTAAAAATTAATAGGAGTAACTGGTTTCGAGATATAAGCAAAAAACCAATAAGAAAACTGTAACTGTTACTGAACAAAAATGTAATTCAGTTTTTAATATTTGAGACTAAGACAAAAATGCAGCATTTAAAAACGACTCTGAAGACTTCAGTGACTTTTATGTCACCTCCTTTTTCTAATAAAGTATTGGAACCAATAAATTAAGTGTATAAAATGCAGCATTTAAAAACGACTCTGAAAACTTCAGTGACTTTTATGTCTCCTCCTTTTTCTTCTAATAAATTATTGGACCCATTAAATTAAGTGTATTTTAAATCACAAAACATTTTCTGTTAAAACACTTTTTTTTAATTATTAATTATTTTCAAACTTATATCTCGCTTATGGTTAGTTCTACATGAAAAATGCAAATAACTATTTTGTAGGAAATTTTATCACCTTTAATTTTGGTGAAAAAGTAAAAATTGATAGGAGTAACTGTTTTCGAGATATAAGCAAAAAACAAAAAAACTGTTACCTTAATTAAGCGCTTGCATATAAGCAAATTTAGTACTACTAGTATTGTTATTATAAATGTTATTGTTATTAATATGACGATTAAAGACAACTCTATAACTTTAGTGACTTTTATGTCTCCTCCTTTTTTTCTCTACTAAAGTGTTAGACACACTTAATTTAGTTTAATTTCGGTTTTTCAAACATTTTATTTTAAAGCAAATTTTTGTTAAAGATTATTTATATCCAACTCTATAACTCGCTTATGGTTGGTCCTACAAAAAAATGCAAATAACTATTTTGTAGGAAATTTTATCAGCTTTAATTTTAGTAAAAAGATAAAAATTGATAGGAGTAACTGTTTTCGAGATATGAGCAAGAAACCAAAAAACTGTTACCTTAATTAAGCGTTTGCATATAAGCAAATTTAGTACTATCAGTATTATTATTATTAATGTTATTGTTATTAATATGACGACTAAAGACGACTCTGAAACATTTAGTGACTTTTATGTCTTCTCCTTTTTCCTCTACTAAAGTGTTAGACACAATTAATTTAGTTTAATTCCGGTTTATCAAGCATTTTATTTTAAAGCAAATTTTTGTTAAATATTATTTATATCCAACTCTATAACTCGTTTATGCTTGGTCCTACAAGAAAAATGTAAATAACTATTTTGTTGGAAATTTTATCAGCTTTAATTTTGAAAGAAAGATAAAATTTGATAGGAGGAACTGTTTTCGAGATATAAGCAAAAAACCAATAAGAAAACTGTAACTGTTACTGAACAAAAATGTAATTCAGTTTTCAATGATTGAGATTAAGACAAAAATGCAGCATTTAAAAACGACTCTGAAGACTTCAGTGACTTTTATGTCACCTCCTTTTTCTTCTAATAAAATATTGGACCCAATAAATTAAGTGTATTTTAAATCACAAGACATTTTCTGTTAAAACACTTTTTTTTAATTATTAATTATTTTCAAACTTATATCTCGCTTATGGTTAGTTCTACATGAAAAATGCAAATAACTATTTTGTAGGAAATTTTATCACCTTCAATTTTGGTGAAAAAGTAAAAATTGATAGGAGTAACTGTTTTCGAGAAATAAGCAAAAAACAAAAATACTGTTACCTTAATTAAGCGCTTGCATATAAGCAAATTTAGTACTACTAGTATTGTTATTATAAATGTTATTGTTATTAATATGACGACTAAAGACAACTCTAAGACTTTAGTGACTTTTATGTCTCCTCCTTTTTCCTCTACTAAAGTGTTAGACACAATTAATTTACTTTAATTTCAGTTTTGCAAACATTTTATTTTAAAGCAAATTTTTGTTAAATATTAAAAACTATAAAATGGCTTAGATTGCCTAAAAACACAGATCACACATGATCTTTTGCATAGAAATGAGAAAACGCTCATGTAACACACAAAATAAGCTCCATTTTTCCTTATTAAAAGTATTATTATTATTATTACTTTTGTTACTATTACTATTATTATTATTATTATTATTATTATTATTATTATTATTATTAACTTATTAATTTTAGCCAATTTTTTGCCTAAAAACTATTAAATGGCTTAGATTGCCTAAAAACACAGATCACACATGATCTTTTGCATAGAAATGAGAAAAGCTCATGTAACACAAAATAAGCTTCATTTTTGCTTAGAAAACTAAACTTACTTTTATTACTACTATTATTATTATTTTTATTATTATTATTATTATTACTATTATTTTTATTATCATTATTACTATTATTATTATTATTATTATTATTATTATTATTATTATTAATATTATTATTATTAAAAACCGATTATAACTTTTGTATCGTAAATGTTTATATACCAGTTTTAAAATGAGTTATTGATTTTAGACAATTTCTTGCCTAAAAACACAGATCACAGATGATCTCTTGCATAGAAATGAGAAAACGCTCAGATAACACAAAATAAGCATCATTTTTGCTTAGAAAAACTAAGCTTTAATTTAGAAAGAAATTCATTATTATAAGTATTATTATCATTATTATTATTATTATTATTATTATTATTATTTCTTTTATTAGTATTATTATTATTATTATTATTATTATTATTATTATTATTAACTTTTGTATAGTAAATGTTTTTATACCAGTTTTAAAATGAGTTATAATTTTATTCAATTTCTTGCCTAAAAACACAGATCACAGATGATCTCTTGCATAGAAATGAGAAAACGCTCATATAACACACAAAATAAGCTTCATTTTTGCTTAGAAAACTAAGCTTACTTTTATTACTATTATTATTTTTATTATTATTATTACTATTATTATTATTATTATTATTATTATTATTATTATTAATATTATTATTATTATTATTATTAACTTTTGTATAGTAATTGTTTTTATACCAGTTTTAAAATGAGTTATTAATTTTAAACAATTTCTTGCCTAAAAATACAGATCACAGATGATTTCTTGCATAGAAATGAGAAAACGCTCATATAACACACAAAATAAGCTTCATTTTTGCTTAAAAAACTAAGCTTACTTTTATTACTATTATTATTATTATTATTATTAATATTGTTATTATTATTATTATTATTATTATTATTACTATTATTATTATTAATATTATTTTTATTATTATTATTATTTTTATTATTGTTATTATTATTATTATTATTAAAAAATTATATTAAACAGACAGAAAACGTCGTATTCTGACACAAAAAAACGAATTACGTTATAGACTTGACGAGAACGGCGTATTTCGGACTCTTATAGGACTCTTATAGGGTCAAAAAGTGTAAATTTGGATTAAAACAAATTATTTTTGTTGACTTTCAGGCTGAATTGTTCATCAGTTCAAACAAAAACGGCTTATTTTAGACGATCTTTTGCTTTGAACAAGAAAACTTACATCGAACAGACAAAAAACGTATTAATCTGGCATAAAAGAGCAATTTATGTATCACTTTGGATAAAGGCAGCTAATCCTATTCGTTTCATTGCTTATAAAATAGACAAAATTGTTAATAAATCTAACAAAAACGCTGTATTCTAGCACAAAATACTAATTACATTATAGTTTCGACGAGAATAGCTTATTTGGAATGACTCATGCTTCCAAACGAGTAAATTTTTATTAAACAGATGCCAAACATCATGATTTGTCCTATAAAGACATTTTATATTGCAGTTTGTATTAAAACAAAATATTTTCGTTGATTCTTTGTTAGAAGCAGCAAACCTAACATTAAAGAATCTGAAAACTTTGTATTCGGACACAAACCACCAAATTTTGTACCAGTTTAGACAAAAACGGTTGATTTTCGACAATATTTTGCTTTGAACAAGAAAACTTATATCAAACTAACTAAAAACGTCTTATTTTAGCACAAAATAAAAGATTTGCGTTATAGTCTTAAAGCTGATTCATGCCATAATTTGGATAAAAACCAATTATTTTTGTTAATTCATTGTTACAAACAAGAAACCTTACATCAAAGAAACTGAAAACCCCTTATTTAGGCACAGAAATTCGAATTACGTTTCAGTCTGGACAAAAACTGCTTATTTTAGACGATCCTTTGTTTTGAACACGAAAACTTACATTAAAAAGATTAAAAACGTCTTATTCTGGCTAAAAACTGCAAATTATATATTACTCTAGATAACAGCAATTTATCCTGATTACTCCTTTACTTAGAATAGAGTAAACTTGTATAAAACTTAATGAAAACTTTAAATTTCGTCTCAAAGAAATAATTTACGTTAAAGTTTTGACCAGCACTGTTTATTTCAAACGAAATTATGATTCGAAACTAATGAATTTTTATGGGGCAGATGCAAAACCACATATTACCATATAAAGCGTTGTTTTAAAGCAAAGTATTACCTTTTGCAACAAGAAATTTCACGTCAAAGAAACTGAAAACTTCGTATTCATACATAAATATCGAATTACGTATCAGTTTAGGCAAATACAGCTTATTTTAAACGATTCCTTGCTATAAACAAGAAAAATTTTATCAAGCATATTGAAAACGTCTTCGAGTTCTGGTCAAAACTATAACGTAAATTATTTCTTTGTATCACTTTAAAAATTTGCGTTATAGTCTTGACGAGAACTGTTAATTTCAAACGATTCTATGCTTTGAATCCAGTATACTTTCACTGAACAGAGGCAAAACGTCTGATTTCGCCTTTAAAAAACGATTTATGTCACAGTTTGGATTAAAACCAATGATTTTCGTTTATTCATTGTTACAAACAAGAAACCTTACATCAAAGAAACTGAAAACCTCTTATTCAGGCCCAGAAAATCAAATTACGTTTCAGTCTGGACACAAATTGCTTATTTTAGACGATTCTTTCTTTTGAACACGAAAACTTATATTAAAAAGATTAAAAACGTCTTATTCTGGCTCAAAACTGCAAATTATGTATTACTTTGGATAAATGCAGTTTATCCTGATTACTCCTTTGCTTAGAATAGAGCAAACTTGTATAAAACTTAATGAAAACTTTAAATTTCGTCTCAAAGAAATAATTTACGTTATAGTTTTGACCAGAACTGTTAGTTTCAAACGATTTTATGCCCCCAAACGAGAAAACTTTTACTAAACAGATGCCAAACGTCTTAGTTCGTTTAATAAAAACGACATGTTGCAGTTTAAACAAAAAAAATATTTTCGTTGTTGTTGTGTCAAAATAATTTATTTCGAATGATTCAATGGAGCGAAACGAGTAAACTTTTATAGGACAGATGCAAAATACCATATTACCACATAAATCGTTATTTTAAAGCAAAGTATTAGCTTTTGCACTTGTTCAATTAAAGTTTGCTTACTTCGAAGTATGTAGTCCTCCGAAATAATTTTTTTTTGTCAAAACTATAACGTAATTTGTTCTTTTGAGCTTGAATATAGAGTTTTCATTACGTTTTAAAGTAGTTTACTCTACTCTAAGCATAGAATCAAACAGAGTGATCCGCTTTTGTTAAAACTGATACATAGTTTGCTCTTATTTTCGAGAATAAGACATTTTCAATATGTTTGATAAAATTTTTCTTGTTTATAGCAAGGAATCGTTTAAAATAAGCTGTATTTGCCTAAACTGATACGTAATTCGATATTTGTGCATGGATACGATGTTTTCAGTTTCTTTGACGTGAAATTTCTTGTTGCAAAAGGTAATAATTTGCTTTAAAACAACGCTTTATATGGTAATATGTGGTTTTGCATCTGCCCCATAAAAGTTCATTAGTTTCGAATCATAAAATCGTTCAAAACTATAACGTAAATTATTTCTTTGAGACGAAATTTAAAGTTTTCATTAAGTTTTATACAAGTTTACTCTATTCTAAGTAAAGGAGTAATCAGGATAAATTGCTTTTATCTAGAGTAATATATAATTTGCAGTTTTCAGCCAGAATAAGACGTTTTTATTCTTTTTAATGTAAGTTTTTGTATTCAAAACAAAGGATCGTCTAAAGTAAGCAGTTTTTGTCCAGACTGAAACGTAATTCGAATTTCTGTGCCTGAATTAGGGGTTTTCAGTTACTTTGATGTAAGGTTTCATGTTTGTAACAATGAATTAACGAAAATAATTGGTTTTTATCCAAACTGTGGCATGAATCGTTTTTAAAAGGCGAAATAAGATGTTTTTCCTCTGTACAGTGAAAGTTTACTCGTTTCAAAGCATAGAACCGTTTGAAATTAACAGCTCTAGTTAAGACTATAACGCAAATCTTTTGTTTTGTGCTGAAATAAGACGTTTTTAGTCAGTTTGATATAAGTTTTCTTGTTCAAAGCAAAATATTGTCGAAAATCAACCGTTTTTGACTAAACTGATACAAAATTCGGTGGTTTGTGTCCGAATACAAAGTTTTCAGATTTTTTAATGTTAGGTTTGCTGCTTCTAACAAAGAATCAACGAAAATATTTTGTTTTAATACAAACTGCAATATAAAATGTCTTTATAGGACAAAACATGATGTTTGGCATCTGTTTAATAAAAATTTACTCGTTTGGAAGCATAGAATCATTCCAAATAAGCTATTCTCGTCGAAACTATAATGTAATTAGTATTTTGTGCTAGAATACAGCGTTTTTGTTAGATTTATTAACAATTTTGTCTATTTTGAGCAATGAAACGAATAGGATTAGCTGCCTTTATCCAAAGTGATACATAAATTGCTCTTTTATGCCAGATAAATACGTTTTTAATCTGTTCGATGTAAGTTTTCTTGTTCAAAGCAAAAGATCGTCTAAAATAAGCCGTTTTTGTTTGAACTGATAAACAATTCAGACTGAGACTCAACAAAAATAATTTGTTTTAATCCAAACTGATACTTTTTGACCCTATAAGAGTCCTATAATAGAGTCTGAGATACGCTGTTCTCGTCAAGTCTATAACGTAATTCGTTTTTTTGTGTCAGAATACGACGTTTTCTGTCTGTTTAATATAAGTTTTTAACAATAATAATAATAACAATGAAAATAATAATAATAATAATAATAGTAATAATAATAATAATATTAATAATAATAACGAAAATAATAGTAATAAAAGTAAGCTTAGTTTTCTAAGCAAAAATGAAGCTTATTTTGTGTGTTATATGAGTGTTTTCTCATTTCTATGCAAGAGATCATCTGTGATCTGTGTTTTTAGGCAAGAAATTGAATAAAATTAATAACTCATTTTAAAACTGGTATAAAAACATTTACTATACAAAAGTTAATAATAATAATAATAATAATAATGATAATAATAATAATAATAATAATAATAATAAGAATAATAATAATAATAATAATAATAATAATGATATAAATACTTATAATAATAAATTTCTTTCTAAATTAAAGCTTAGTTTTTCTAAGCAAAAATGATGCTTATTTTGTGTTATCTGAGCGTTTTCTCATTTCTATGCAAGAGATCATCTGTGATCTGTGTTTTTAGGCAAGAAATTGAATAAAATTAATAACTCATTTTAAAACTGGTATAAAAACATTTACTATACAAAAGTTATAATCGGTTTTTAATAATAATAATATTAATAATAATAATAATAATAATAATAATAGTAATAATAATAATAAAAATAATAGTAATAATAATAATAATAATAATAATAATAGTAATAGTAACATAAGGAATAATAATAATAATACTTTTAATAAGGAAAAATGAAGCTTATTTTGTGTGTTACATGAGCGTTTTCTCATTTCTATGCAAAAGATCATGTGTGATCTGTGTTTTTAGGCAATCTAAGCCATTTTATAGTTTTTAATATTTAACAAAAATTTGCTTTAAAATAAAATGTTTGAAAAACTGAAATTAAACTAAATTAATTGTGTCTAACACTTTAGTAGAGGAAAAAGGAGGAGACATAAAAGTCACTAAAGTCTTAGAGTTGTCTTTAGTCGTCATATTAATAACAATAACATTTATAATAACAATACTAGTAGTACTAAATTTGCTTATATGCAAGCGCTTACTTAAGGTAACAGTTTTTTTGTTTTTTGCTTATATCTCGAAAACTGTTACTCCTATCAATTTTTACTTTTTTACCAAAATTAAAGGTGATAAAATTTCCTACAAAATAGTTATTTGCATTTTTCATGTAGAACTAACCATAAGCGAGATATAAGTTTGAAAATAATTAATAATTAAAAAAAAGTGTTTTAACAGAAAATGTCTTGTGATTTAAAATACACTTAACTTATTGGGTCCAATACTTTATTAGAAGAAAAAGGAGGTCACATAAAAGTCACTGAAGTCTTTAAAGTCGTTTTTAACTGCTGCATTTTTGTCTTCGTCTCAAACATTGAAAACTGAATTACATTTTTGTTCAGTAACAGTTACAGTTTTCTTATTGGTTTTTTGCTTATATCTCAAAAACAGTTACTCCTATCAAATTTTATCTTTCTTTCAAAATTAAAGCTGATAAAATTTCTAACAAAATAGTTATTTACATTTTTCTTGTAGGACCAAGCATAAACGAGTTATAGAGTTGGATATAAATAATATTTAACAAAAATTTGCTTTAAAATGAAATGCTTGAAAAACCGGAATTAAACTAAATTAATTGTGTCTAACACTTTAGTAGAGGAAAAAGGAGAAGACATAAAAGTCACTAAATGTTTCAGAGTCGTCTTTAGTCGTCATATTAATAACAATAACATTAATAATAATAATACTAATAGTACTAAATTTGCTTATATGCAAACTCTTAATTAAGGTAACAGTTTTTTGGTTTCTTGCTTATATCTCGAAAACAGTTACTCCTATCAATTTTTATCTTTTTTTCAAAATTAAAGCTGATAAAATTTCCTACAAAATAGTTATTTGCATTTTTTTGTAGGACCAACCATAAGCGAGTTATAGAGTTGGATATAAATAATCTTTAACAAAAATTTGCTTTAAAATAAAATGTTTGAAAAACCGAAATTAAACTAAATTAAGACTAACACTTTAGTAGAGGAAAAAGGAGAAGACATAAAAGTCACCAAAGTCTTGAGAGTCGTTTTTAGTCGTCATATTAATAACAATAACATTAATAATAATAATACTAATATTACTAAATTTGCTTATATGCAAGCGCTTAATTAAGGTAACAGTTTCTTGCTTATATCTCGAAAACAGTTACTCCTATCAATTTTTACCTTTTTACTAAAATTAAAGCTGATAAAATTTCCTACAAAATAGTAATTTGCATTTTTCATGTAGGACTAACCATAAGCGAGATATAAGTTTGAAAATAATTAATATTTAAAAAAAAAGTGCTTTAACAGAAAATGTCTTGTGATTTAAAATACACTTAATTTAATGGGTCCAATACTTTATTAGAAGAAAAAAGAGGAGGCATAAAAGTCACTGAAGTCTACAGAGTCGATTTTAAATGCTGCATTTTCGTCTTTGTCTCAAACATTGAAAACTGAATTACATTTTTGTTCAGTAACAGTTACAGTTTTCTTATTGGTTTTTTGCTTATATCTCGAAAACTGTTACTCCTATAAAAATAAAAATAAATAAAATGTTTGAAAAACCGAAATTAAACTAAATTAATTAAGACTAACACTTTAGTCGAGGAAAAAGGAGAAAACATAAAAGTCACCAAAGTCTTGAGAGTCGTTTTTAGTCGTCATATTAATAACAATAACATTAATAATAATAATACTAATATTACTAAATTTGCTTATATGCAAGCGCTTAATTAAGGTAACAGTTTCTTGCTTATATCTCGAAAACAGTTACTCCTATCAATTTTTATCTTTTTACTAAAATTAAAGCTGATAAAATTTCCTACAAAATATTTATTTGCATTTTTTATGTAGGACTAACCATAAGCGAGATATAAGTTTGAAAATAATTAATATTTAAAAAAAAAGTGCTTTAACAGAAAATGTCTTGTGATTTAAAATAAACTTAATTTACAGGGTCCAATACTTTATTAGAAGAAAAAAGAGATGACATAAAAGTCACTGAAGTCTTCAGAGTCGTTTTTAAATGCTGCATATTCGTCTTCGTCTCAAACATTGAAAACTGAATTACATTTTTGTTCAGTAACTGTAACAGTTTTCACTTTGGTTTTTTGCTTATATCTCAAAAACACCAAAATAGTTATTTACATTTTTCTTGTAGGACCAAGCATAAGCAAGTTATAGAGTTGGATATAAATAATATTAAACAAAAATTTACTTTAAAATAAAATGTTGAAAAACCGAAATTAAACTAAATTAATTGTGTCTAACACTTTAGTAGAGGAAAAAGGAGGAGACATAAAAGTCTCTAAAGTCTTCAGAATCGTCTTTAGTCGTCATATTAATAACAATAACATTAATAATAACAATACTATTAGTACTAAATTTGCTTATATGCAAGCGCTTAATTAAGGTAACAGTTTTTTTGTTGTTTGCTTATATCTCGAAAACAGTTACTCCTATCAATTTTTAACTTTTCACCAAAATTAAAGCAGATAAAATTTCCTTAAAAATCGTTATTTGCATTTTTCATGTAGAACTAACCATAAGCAAGACATAAGTTTGAAAATAATTAATAATTAAAAAAAATGTGCTTTATCAGAAAATGTCTTGTGATTTAAAATACACTTAATTTATTGGGTCCAATACTTAATTAGAAAAAAAAGGAGGTGACAGTAAATGCTGCATTTTCGTCTTCGTCTCAAACATTAAATACTGAATTACATTTTTGTTTAGTAACTGTTACAGTTTTCACTTTGGTTTTTTGCTTATATCTCGAAAACTGTTACGCCTATCAATTTTTATCTTTCCTTCAAAATTAAAGCTGATAAAATTTTTTACAAAATAGTTTTTTGCATTTTTTTTGTAGGACCAACCATAAGCGAGTTATAGAGTTGGATATAAATAATCTTTAACAAACATTTGATATAAAATAAAATGTTTGAAAAACCGAAATTAAACACAATTAATATTAAAACAATTATTAATATTATTATTATTAAAAACCGACTATAACTTTTGTATAGTAAATGTTTTTATACCAGTTTTAAAATGAATTTTTAATTTTAGACAATTTCTTGCCTAAAAACACAGATCACAGATGATCTCTTGCATAGAAATGAGTAAACGCTAAGATAACACAAAATAAGCTTCATTTTTCCTTAGAAAAACTAAGCTTTAATTTAGAAAGAAATTCATTATTATAAGTATTATTATTATTATTATTATTATTATTATTATTATTATTATTATTATTATTATTATTATTATTAAAAACCGATTATAACTTTTGTATAGTAAATGTTTTTATTGTATTTTAAATCACAAGGCGTTTTCTGTTAAAGCACTTTTTTTTTAAATATTAATTATTATCAAACTTATATCTCGCTTAAGGTTAGTCCTACATGAAAAATGCAAATTACTATTTTGTAGGATATTTTATCAGCTTTAATTTTAGTAAACAGATAAAAATTGATAGGAGTAACTGTTTTCGAGATATAGGCAAGAAACCAAAAAACTGTTACCTTAATTAAGCGCTTGCATATAAGCAAATATAGTACTATTAGTATTATTATTATTAATGTTATTGTTATTAATATGACGACTAAAGGCGACTCTGAAACCTTTAGTGACTTTTATGGTTTTTCCATTTTCCTCTACTAAAGTGTTAAACACAATTCATTTAGTTTAATTTCAGTTTTTCAAACATTTAATTTTAAAGCAAATTTTTGTTAAAGATTATTTATATCTAACTCTTTAACTCGCTTACGGTAGGTCCTACAAAAGAAATGCATTTAACTATTTTGTAGGAAATTTTATCAGCTTTAATTTTGAAAGAAAGATAAAAATTGATAAGAGTAAATGTTTTCGAGATATAAGCAAAAAACCAAAGTGAAAACTGTTACAGTTACTGAACAAAAATGTAATTCAGTTTTCAATGTTTGAGACGAAGACAAAAATGCATCATTTACAAACGACTCTAAAAACTTCAGTGACCTTTCTGTCACCTCCTTTTTCTTCTAATAAAGTACTGGACCCAATAAATTAAGTGTATTTTAAATCACAAGACATTTTCTGTTAAAGCACTTTTTTTTTAAATATTAATTATTTTCAAACTTATATCTCGCTTATGGTTAGTCCTACACGAAAAATGCAAATAACTATTTTGTAGGAAATTTTATCAGCTTTAATTATAGTGAAAAGATAAAAATTGATAGGAGTAACTGTTTTCGAGATATAAGCAAGAAACCAAAAAACTGTTACCTTAATTAAGGACTTGCATATAAGCAAATTTAGTACTAAAAACAACTTTGAAGACTTTGGTGACTTTTATGTCTTCTTCTTTTTCCTCTACTAAAGTGTTAGACACAATTAATTAAGTTTAATTTCGGTTTTTCAAACATTTTATTTTAAAGCAAATTTTTGTTAAAGATTATTTATATCCAACTCTATAACTCGCTTATGGTTGGTCCTACAAAAAAAATGCGAATAACTATTTTGTAGAAAATTTTATTAGCTTTAATTTTGAAAAAAAGATAAAAATTGATAGGAGTAACTGTTTTCAAGATATAAGCAAAAAACCAATAAGAAAACTGTAACTGTTACTGAACAAAAATGTAATTCAGTTTTCAATGTTTGAGACGAAGACGAAAATGCAGCATTTACTGTCACCTCCTTTTTCTTCTAATTAAGTATTGGACCCATAAAATTAAGTGTATTTTAAATCACAAAACATTTTCTGTTAAATCACATTCTTTTTTAATTATTAATTAATTTCAAACTTATATCTCGCTTATGGGTAGTTCTACATAAAAAATGCAAATAACTATTTTGTAGGAAATTTTATCACCTGTAATTTTGGTGAAAAGGTAAAAATTGATAGGAGAAACTGTTTTCGAGATATAAACAAAAAACAAAAAAACTGTTACCTTAATTAAGCGCTTGCATATAAGCAAATTTAGTACTACTAGTATTGTTATTATAAAGGTTATTGTTATTAATATGACGACTAAAGACAACTCTAAGACTTTAGTGACTTTTATGTCTCCTCCTTTTTCCTCTACTAGAGTGTTAGACACAATTAATTTAGTTTAATTTCAGTTTTTCAAACATTTTATTTTAAAGCAAATTTTTGTTAAATATTATTTATATCCAACTCTATAACTCGCTTATGGTTGGTCCTACAAGAAAAATGCAAATAACTATTTTGTAGGAAATTTTATCAGCTTTAATTTTGAAAAAAAGATAAAAATTGATAGGAGTAACTGTTTTCGAGATATAAGCAAAAAACCAATAAGAAAACTGTGACTGTTACTGAACAAAAATGTAATTCAGTTTTCAATGTTTGAGACGAAGACGAAACTGCAGCATTTAAAAACGACTCTGAAGACTTCAGTGACTTTTATGTCACTTTCTTTTTCTTCTAATAAAGTATTAGACCCAATAAATTAAGTGTATTTTAAATCACAAGACATTTTCTGTTAAAGCACTTTTTTTTAAATTATAATTATTTTCAATCATATATCTCGCTTATGGTTAGTCTTACGTGAAAAATGCAAATAACTATTTTGTAGGAATTTTTATCAGCATTAATTCAAGTAGAAAGATAAAAATTGATAGGAGTAACTGTTTTCGAGATATAAGCAAGAAACCAAAAAACTGTTACCTTAATAAAGCGCTTTCATATAAGCAAATTTAGTACTATTAGTATTATTATTATTAATGTTATTGTTACTAATATGACGACTAAAAACGACTCTGAAGACTTTGGTGACTTTTATGTCTTCTCCTTTTTCCTATACTAAAGTGTTAGACTCAATTAATTTAGTTAGTTTCGGTTTTTCAAACATTTTATTTTAAAGCAAATTTTTTTTAAATATTATTTATATCCAACTCTATAACTCGCTTATGGTTGGTCCTACAAGAAAAATGTAGCTAACTATTTTGTAGGAAGCTTTATCAGCTTTAATTTTAAAAGAAAGATAAAAATTGATAGGAGTAACTGTTTTCGAGATATAAGCAAAAAACCAATAAGAAAACTGTAACAGTTACTGAACAAAAATGTAATTCAGTTTTCAATGTTTGAGACGAAGACGAAAATGCAGCATTTACAAACGACTCTAAAGACTTCAGTGACCTTTCTGTCACCTCTTTTTTCTTCTAATAAAGTATTGGACCCAATAAATTAAGTGTATTTTAAATCACAAGACATTTTCTGTTGAAGCACTTTTTTTTAAATTTTAATTATTTTCAAACTTATATCTCGCTTATGGTTAGTCCTACACTAAAAATGCAATTAACTATTTTGTAGGAAATTTTATCAGCTTTAATTTTAGTAAAAAGATAAAAATTGATAAGAGTAACTGTTTTCGAGATATAAGCAAGAAACCAAAAAATTGTTACCTGAATTAAGCGTTTGCATGTAAGCAAATTTAGTACTATTAGTATTATTATTATTAATGTTATTGTTATTAATATGACGATTAAAAACGATTCTGAAGACTTTGGTGACTTTTATGTCTTTTTCTTTTTTCTCTACTAAAGTGTTAGACACAATTAATTTAGTTTAATTTTAGTATTTCAAACATTTTATTTTAAAGCAAGTTTTTGTTAAATATTATTTATATCCAACTTTATAACTCGCTTATGGTTGGTCCTACAAGAAAAATGCAAATAACTATTTTGTAGGAAATTTTATCAGCTTTATTTTGAAAAGAAAATAAAAACTGATAAGAGTAATTGTTTTCGAGATATAAGCAAAAAACCAAAGTGAAAACTGTTACCGTTTCAGAACAAAAATGTAATTCAGTTTTCAATGTTTGAGACGAAGACGAAAATGCAGCATTTAAAATCGACTCTGAAGACTTCAGTGACTTATGTCACCCCCTTTTTCTTCTAATAAAGTATTGGACCTAATAAATTAAGTGTATTTTAAATCACAAGACATTTTCTGTTAAAGCACTTTTTTTTTAAATATTAATTATTTTCAAACTTATATCTTGCTTATGGTTAGTCCTACATGAAAAATGCAAATAACTATTATGTAGGAAATTTTATCAGCTTGAATTTTAGTAAAAAGATAAAAATTGATAGGAGTAACTGTTTTTGAGATATAAGCAAGAAACCAAAAAACTGTTACCTTAATAAAGCGCTTGCATATAAGCAGATTTAGTACTATTAGTATTATTATTATTAATGTTATTGTTATTAATATGACGACTAAAAACGATTCTGAAGACTTTGGTGACTTTTATGTCTTTTTCTTTTTTCTCTACTAAAGTGTTAGACACAATTAATTTAGTTTAATTTCAGTATTTCAAACATATTATTTTTAAGCAAGTTTTTGTTAAATATTATTTATATCCAACTTTATAACTCGCTTATGGTTGGTCCTACAAGAGAAATGCAAATAACTATTTTGTAGGAAATGTTATCCGCTTTACTTTTGAAAGAAAGATAAAAATCGATAGGAGTAACTGTTTTCGAGATATAAGCAAAAAACCAAAGTAAAAACTGTTACCGTTTCAGAACAAAAATGTAATTTAGTTTTCAATGTTTGAGACGAAGACGAAAATGCAGCATTTAAAATCGACTCTGAAGACTTCAGTGACTTATATGTCACCCCCTTTTTTTTCTAATAAAGTATTGGACCTAATAAATTAAGTGTATTTTAAATCACAAGACATTTTCTGTTAAAGCACTTTTTTTTTAAATATTAATTATTTTCAATCTTATATCTCGCTTATGGTTAGTCCTACATAAAAAATGCAAATAACTATTTTGTAGGAAATTTTATCAGCTTGAATTTTAGTAAAAAGATGAAAATTGATAGGTGTAACTGTTTTCGAGATATAAGCAAGAAACCAAAACACTGTTACCTTAATTAAGCGTTTGAATATAAGCAAATTTAGTACTATTGGTATTATTATTATTGTTATTAATATGACGATTAAAGACGACTCTGAAATTTTTAGTGACTTTTATGTCTTCTTCTTTTTCCTCTACTAAAGTGTTAGACACAATTAATTTAGTTTAATTTCAGTATTTCAAACATTTTATTTTAAAGCAAATTTTTGTTAAATATTGTTTAAATCCATCTCTATAACTCGCTTATGCTTGGTCCTACAAGAAAAATGCAAATAACTATTTTGTAGGAAATTTTATCAGCTTTAATTTTAGTAAAAAGATAAAAATTGATAGGAGTAACTGTTTTCGAGATATAAGCAAGAAACCAAAAAACTGTTAACTTAATTAAGCGTTTGCATATAAGCAAATTTAGTACTATTAGTATTATTATTATTAATGTTATTGTTATTAATATGACGTTTAAAGACGACTCTGAAATCTTTAGTGACTTTTATGTCTTCTTCTTTTTCCTCTACTAAAGTGTTAGACACAATTAATTTAGTTTAATTTCAGTGTTTCAAACATTTCATTTTAAAGCAAATTTTTGTTAAATATTATTTAAATCCATCTCTATAACTCGCTTATGCTTGGTCCTACAAGAAAAATGCAAATAACATTTTTGTAGGAAATTTTATCAGCTTTAATTTTAGTAAAAAGATAAAAATTGATAGGAGTAACTGTTTTCGAGATATAAGCAAGAAACCAAAAAACTGTTACCTTAATAAAGCGCTTGCATATAAGCAGATTTAGTACTATTAGTATTATTATTATTAATGTTATTGTTATTAATATGACGACTAAAAACGATTCTGAAAACTTTGGTGACTTTTATGTCTTTTTCTTTTTTCTCTACTAAAGTGTTGGACACAATTAATTTAGTTTAATTTTAGTATTTCAAACATATTATTTTTAAGCAAGTTTTTGTTAAATATTATTTATATCCAACTTTATAACTCGCTTATGGTTGGTCCTACAAGAGAAATGCAAATAACTTTTTTGTAGGAAATGTTATCAGCTTTAATTTTGAAAGAAAGATAAAAATTGATAGGAGTAACTGTTTTCGAGATATAAGCAAAAAACCAAAGTAAAAACTGTTACCGTTTCAGAACAAAAATGTAATTCAGTTTTCAATGTTTGAGACGAAGACGAAAATGCAGCATTTAAAATCGACTCTGAAGACTTCAGTGACTTATATGTCACCCCCTTTTTTTTCTAATAAAGTATTGGACCTAATAAATTAAGTGTATTTTAAATCACAAGACATTTTCTGTTAAAGCACTTTGTTTTTAAATATTAATTATTTTCAATCTTATATCTCGCTTATGGTTAGTCCTACATAAAAAATGCAAATAACTATTTTGTAGGAAATTTTATCAGCTTGAATTTTAGTAAAAAGATGAAAATTGATAGGAGTAACTGTTTTCGAGATATAAGCAAGAAACCAAAAAACTGTTACCTTAATAAAGCGCTTGCATATAAGCAGATTTAGTACTATTAGTATTATTATTATTAATGTTATTGTTATTAATATGACGACTAAAAACGATTCTGAAAACTTTGGTGACTTTTATGTCTTTTTCTTTTTTCTCTACTAAAGTGTTGGACACAATTAATTTAGTTTAATTTTAGTATTTCAAACATATTATTTTTAAGCAAGTTTTTGTTAAATATTATTTATATCCAACTTTATAACTCGCTTATGGTTGGTCCTACAAGAGAAATGCAAATAACTTTTTTGTAGGAAATGTTATCAGCTTTAATTTTGAAAGAAAGATAAAAATTGATAGGAGTAACTGTTTTCGAGATATAAGCAAAAAACCAAAGTAAAAACTGTTACCGTTTCAGAACAAAAATGTAATTCAGTTTTCAATGTTTGAGACGAAGACGAAAATGCAGCATTTAAAATCGACTCTGAAGACTTCAGTGACTTATATGTCACCCCCTTTTTTTTCTAATAAAGTATTGGACCTAATAAATTAAGTGTATTTTAAATCACAAGACATTTTCTGTTAAAGCACTTTGTTTTTAAATATTAATTATTTTCAATCTTATATCTCGCTTATGGTTAGTCCTACATAAAAAATGCAAATAACTATTTTGTAGGAAATTTTATCAGCTTGAATTTTAGTAAAAAGATGAAAATTGATAGGAGTAACTGTTTTCGAGATATAAGCAAGAAACCAAAACACTGTTACCTTAATTAAGCGTTTGCATATAAGCAAATTTAGTACTATTGGAATCATTATTATTAATGTTATTGTTATTAATATGACGATTAAAGACGACTCTGAAATCTTTAGCGACTTTTATGTCTTCTTCTTTTTCCTCAACTAAAGTGTTAGACACAATTAATTTAGTTTAATTTCAGTATTTCAAACATTTTATTTTAAAGCAAATTTTTGTTAAATATTATTTTAATCCATCTCTATAACTCGCTTATGCTTGGTCCTACAAGAAAAATGCAAATAACTATTTTGTAGGAAATTTTATTAGCTTTAATTTTAGTAAAAAGATAAAAATTGATAGGAGTAACTGTTTTCGAGATATAAGCAAGAAACCAAAAAACTGTTAACTTAATTAAGCGTTTGCATATAAGCAAATTTAGTACTATTAGTATTATTATTATTAATGTTATTGTTATTAATATGACGATTAAAGACGACTCTGAAATCTTTAGTGACTTTTATGTCTTCTTCTTTTTCCTCTACTAAAGTGTTAGACACAATTAATTTAGTTTAATTTCAGTGTTTCAAACATTTTATTTTAAAGCAAATTTTTGTTAAATATTATTTAAATCCATCTCTATAACTCGCTTATGCTTGGTCCTACAAGAAAAATGCAAATAACTATTTTGTAGGAAATTTTATCAGCTTTAATTTTAGTAAAAAGATAAAAATTGATAGGAGTAACTGTTTTCGAGATATAAGCAAGAAACTAAAAAACTGTTACCTTAATAAAGCGCTTGCATATAAGCAGATTTAGTACTATTAGTATTATTATTATTAATGTTATTGTTATTAATATGACGACTAAAAACGATTCTGAAGACTTTGGTGACTTTTATGTCTTTTTCTTTTTTCTCTACTAAAGTGTTAGACACAATTAATTTAGTTTAATTTCAGTATTTCAAACATATTATTTTTAAGCAAGTTTTTGTTAAATATTATTTATATCCAACTTTATAACTCGCTTATGGTTGGTCCTACAAGAGAAATGCAAATAACTATTTTGTAGGAAATGTTATCAGCTTTAATTTTGAAAGAAAGATAAAAATTGATAGGAGTAAATGTTTTCGAGATATAAGCAAAAAACCAAAGTAAAAACTGTTACCGTTTCAGAACAAAAATGTAATTCAGTTTTCAATGTTTGAGACGAAGACGAAAATGCAGCATTTAAAATCGACTCTGAAGACTTCAGTGACTTATATGTCACCCCCTTTTTTTTCTAATAAAGTATTGGACCTAATAAATTAAGTGTATTTTAAATCACAAGACATTTTCTGTTAAAGCACTTCTTTTTTAAATATTAATTATTTTCAATCTTATATCTCGCTTATGGTTAGTCCTACATAAAAAATGCAAATAACTATTTTGTAGGAAATTTTATCAGCTTTAATTTTGAAAAAAAGATAAAAATTGAAAGGAGTAACTGTTTTCGAGATATAAGCAAGAAACCAAAAAACTGTTACCTTAATTAAACGTTTGCATATAAGCAAATTTAGTACTATTAGTATTATTATTATTAATGTTATTGTTATTAATATGACGACTAAAGACGACTCTGAAACATTTAGTGACTTTTATGTCTTCTCCTTTTTCCTCTACTAAAGTGTTAGACACAATTAATTTAGTTTAATTCCAGTTTTTCAAGCATTTTATTTTAAAGCAAATTTTTGTTAAATATTATTTATATCCAACTCTATAACTCGTTTATGCTTGGTCCTACAAGAAAAATGTAAATAACTATTTTGTTGGAAATTTTATCAGCTTTAATTTTGAAAAAAAGATAAAATTTGATAGGAGTAACTGTTTTCGAGATATAAGCAAAAAACCAATAAGAAAACTGTGACTGTTACTGAACAAAAATGTAATCCAGTTTTCAATGTTTGAGACGAAGACGAAACTGCAGCATTTAAAAACGACTCTGAAGACTTCAGTGACTTTTATGTCACTTTCTTTTTCTTCTAATAAAGTATTAGACCCAATAAATTAAGTGTATTTTAAATCACAAGACATTTTCTGTTAAAGCACTTTTTTTTTAAATTTTAATTATTTTCAATCATATATCTCGCTTATGGTTAGTCTTACATGAAAAATGCAAATAACTATTTTGTAGGAAATTTTATCAGCTTTAATTTTAGTAAAAAGATAAAAATTGATAGGAGTAACTGTATTCGAGATATAAGCAAGAAACCAAAAAACTGTTACCTTAATAAAGCGCTTGCATATAAGCAAATTTAGTACTATTAGTATTATTATTATTAATGTTATTGTTATTAATATGACGACTAAAAACGACTCTGAAGATTTTGGTGACTTTTATGTCTTTTCCTTTTTCCTATACTAAAGTGTTAGACTCAATTAATTTAGTTTAATTTCGGTTTTTCAAACATTTTATTTTAAAGCAAATTTTTGTTAAATATTACTTATATCCAACTCTATAACTCGCTTATGGTTGGTCCTACAAAAAAATGCGAATAACTATTTTGTAGGAAATTTTATCAGCTTTAATTTTGAAAAAAAGATAAAAATTGAAAGGAGTAACTGTTTTCGAGATATAAGCAAGAAACCAAAAAACTGTTACCTTAATTAAACGTTTGCATATAAGCAAATTTAGTACTATTAGTATTATTATTATTAATGTTATTGTTATTAATATGACGACTAAAGACGACTCTGAAACATTTAGTGACTTTTATGTCTTCTCCTTTTTCCTCTACTAAAGTGTTAGACACAATTAATTTAGTTTAATTCCAGTTTTTCAAGCATTTTATTTTAAAGCAAATTTTTGTTAAATATTATTTATATCCAACTCTATAACTCGTTTATGCTTGGTCCTACAAGAAAAATGTAAATAACTATTTTGTTGGAAATTTTATCAGCTTTAATTTTGAAAAAAAGATAAAATTTGATAGGAGTAACTGTTTTCGAGATATAAGCAAAAAACCAATAAGAAAACTGTAATTGTTACTGAACAAAAATGTAATTCAGTTTTCAATGTTTGAGACGAAGTCAAAAATGCAGCATTTAAAAACGACTCTGAAGACTTCAGTGACTTTTATGTCACCTCCTTTTTCTTCTAATAAAGTATTGGACCCAACAAATTAAGTGTATTTTAAATCACAAGACATTTTCTGTTAAAACACTTTTTTTTAATTAATAATTATTTTCAAACTTATATCTCGCTTATGGTTAGTTCTACATGAAAAATGCAAATAACTATTTTGTAGGAAATTTTATCACCTTTAATTTTGGTGAAAAAGTAAAAATTGATAGGAGTAACTGTTTTCGAGATATATGCAAAAAACAAAAAAACTGTTACCTTAATTAAGCGCTTGCATATAAGCAAATTTAGTACTACTAGTATTGTTATTATAAATGTTATTGTTATTAATATGACGACTAAAGACAACTTTAAGACTTTAGTGACTTTTATGTCTCCTCCTTTTTCCTCTACTAAAGTGTTAGACACAATTAATTTAGTTTAATTTTGGTTTTTCAAACATTTTATTTTAAAGCAAATTTTTGTTAAATATTAAAATCTATAAAATGGCTTAGATTGCCTAAAAACACAGATCACACATAATCTTTTGCATAAAAATGAGAAAACGCTCATGTAACACACAAAATAAGCTCCATTTTTCCTTTTTAAAAGTATTATTATTATTATTACTTTTGTTACTATTACTATTATTATTATTATTATTATTATTATTATTATTGTTATTATTATTATTATTATTATTATTATTATTATTATTATTATTATTATTATTATTAAAAACTTATATTAAACAGACAGAAAACGTCGTGTTCTGACACAACTTAAAACACAGATCACACATGATCTTTTGCATAGAAATGAGAAAACGCTCATATAACACAAAATAAGCTTCATTTTGGCTTAGAAAACTAAGCTTACTTTTACTACTACTATTATTATTATTTTTATTATTATTATTATTACTATTATTATTATTATTATTATTATTATTATTATTATTATTATTATTATTATTATTATTATTATTATTATTATTATTAATATTATTAAAAACCGATTATAACTTTTGTATAGTAAAAGTTTTTATACCAGTTTTAAAATGAGTTATTAATTTTAGACAATTTCTTGCCTAAAAACACAGATCACAGATGATCTCTTGCATAGAAATGAGAAAACGCTCAGATAACACAAAATAAGCATCATTTTTGCTTAGAAAAACTAAGCTTTAATTTAGAAAGAAATTTATTATTATAAGTATTATTATCATTATTATTATTATTATTATTATTATTATTATTGTTTCTTTTATTACTATTATTATTATTATTATTATTATTATTATTATTATTATTATTATTAACTTTTGTATAGTAAATGTTTTTACACCAGTTTTAAAATGAGTTATTAATTTTATTCAATTTCTTGCCTAAAAACACAGATCACAGATGATCTCTTGCATAGAAATGAGAAAACGCTCATATAACACACAAAATAAGCATCATTTTTGCTTAGAAAAACTAAGCTTTAATTTAGAAAGAAATTCATTATTATAAGTATTAATATCATTATTATTATTATTATTATTACTATTATTATTATTATTATTATTATTATTAACTTTTGTATAGTAAATGTTTTTATACCAGTTTTAAAATGAGTTATTAATTTTAGACAATTTCTTGCCTAAAAATACAGATCACAGATGATTTCTTGCATAGAAATGAGAAACCGCTCATATAACACACAAAATAAGCTTCATTTTTGCTTAGAAAACTAAGCTTACTTTTATTTCTATTATTATTTTTATTATTATTATTATTATTATTATTATTATTATTATTATTATTATTATTATTATTATTATTATTATTATTAAAAACTTATATTAAACAGACAGAAAACGTCGTATTCTGACACAAAAAAACGAATTACGTTATAGACTTGACGAGAACGGCGTATCTCGGACTCTTATAGGACTCTTATAGGGTCAAAAATTATCAGTTTGGATTAAAACAAATTATTTTTGTTGACTCTCAGTCTGAATTGTTCATCAGTTCAAACAAAAACGGCTTACTTTAGACGATCTTTTGCTTTGAACAAGAAAACTTACATCGAACAGACTAAAAACGTATTAATCTGGCATAAAAGAGCAATTTATGTATCACTTTGGATAAAGGCAGCTAATTCTATTCGTTTCATTGCTTAAAATAGACAAAATTGTTAATAAATCTAACAAAAATGCTGTATTCTAGCACAAAATACTAATTACATTATAGTTTCGACGAGAATAGCTTATTTGGAATGATTCTATGCTTCCAAACGAGTAAATTTTTAATAAGCAGATGTCAAACATCATGTTTTGTCCTATAAAGACATTTTATATTGCAGTTTGTATTAAAACAAAATATTTTCGTTGATTCTTTGTTAGAAGCAGCAAACCTAACATTAAAGAATCTGAAAACCTTGTATTCGGACACAAACCACCGAATTTTGTTTCAGTTTAGACAAAAACGGTTGATTTTCGACAATATTTTGCTTTGAACAAGAAAGCTTATATCAAACTGACTAAAAACGTCTTATTTTAGCACAAAACAAAAGATTTGCGTTATAGTCTTAAAGCTGATTCATGCCACAGTTTGGATAAAAACCAATTATTTTTGTTAATTCATTGTTACAAACAAGAAACCTTACATCAAAGAAACTGAAAACCCCTTATTTAGGCACAGAAATTCGAATTACGTTTCAGTCTGGACAAAAACTGCTTATTTTAGACGATCCTTTGTTTTGAACACGAAAACTTACATTAAAAAGATTAAAAACGTCTTATTCTGGCTGAAAACTGCAAATTATATATTACTCTAGATAAAAGCAATTTATCCTGATTACTCCTTTACTTAGAATAGAGTAAACTTGTATAAAACTTAATGAAAACTTTAAATTTCGTCTCAAAGAAATAATTTACGTTATAGTTTTGACCAGCACTGTTTATTTCAAACGAAATTATGATTCGAAACTAAAGAACTTTTATGGGGCAGATGCAAAACCACATATTACCATATAAAGCGTTGTTTTAAAGCAAAGTATTACCTTTTGCAACAAGAAATTTCACGTCAAAGAAACTGAAAACTTCGTATCCATACATAAATATCTAATTACGTATCAGTTTAGGCAAATACAGCTTATTTTAAACGATTCCTTGCTATAAACAAGAAAAATTTTATCAAGCATATTGAAAACGTCTTATTCTCGAAAATAAGAGCAAATTATGTATCAGTTTTAACAAGAGCGGATTACTCTGTTTGATTCTATGCTTAGAGTAGAGTAAACTACTATAAAACGTAATGAAAACTCTATATTCAAGCTCAAAAGAACAAATTACGTTATAGTTTTGACAAAAAAAAATATTTCGGACGATTACATACTTCGAAGTAAGCAAACTTTAATTGAACATGTGCAAAAGCTAATACTTTGCTTTAAAATAATGATTTATGTGGTAATATGGTATTTTGCATCTGTCCTATAAAAGTTTACCCGTTTCGCTCCATTGAATCATTAGAAATAAATTATTTTGACACAACAACAACACAAATAATTTGTTTTTGTTTAAACTGTAACATAAGTCGCTTTTATAAAACGAACTAAGACGTTTGGCATCTGTTTAGTGAAAGTTTTCTCGTTTGGGGGCATAAAATCGTTTGAAATTAACAGTTCTGGTCAAAACTATAACGTAAATTATTTCTTTGTATCACTTTAAAGATTTGCGTTATAGTCTTGACGAGAACTGTTAATTTCAAACGATTCTATGCTTTGAAACCAGTATACTTTCACTGAACAGAGGCAAAACGTCTGATTTCGCCTTTAAAAAACGATTTATGTCACAGTTTGGATTAAAACCAATGATTTTCGTTTATTCATTGTTAAAAACAAGAAACCTTACATCAAAGAAACTGAAAACCTCTTATTCAGGCCCAGAAAATCAAATTACGTTTCAGTCTGGACACAAATTGCTTATTTTAGACGATTCTTTCTTTTGAACACGAAAACTTACATTAAAAAGATTAAAAACGTCTTATTCTGGCTCAAAACTGCAAATTATGTATTACTTTGGATAAAAGCAGTTTATCCTGATTACTCCTTTGCTTAGAATAGAGCAAACTTGTATAAAACTTAATGAAAAATTTAAATTTCGTCTCAAAGAAATAATTTACGTTATAGTTTTGACCAGAACTGTTAATTTCAAACGATTTTATGCCCCCAAACGAGAAAACTTTCATTAAACAGATGCCAAACGTTTTAGTTCGTTTTATAAAAACGACATGTTACAGTTTAAACAAAAAAATTATGTTCGTTGTTGTGTCAAAATAATTTATTTCGAATGATTCAATGGAGCGAAACGAGTAAACTTTTATAGGACAGATGCAAAATACCATATTACCACATAAATCATTATTTTAAAGCAAAGTATTAGCTTTTGCACTTGTTCAATTAAAGTTTGCTTACTTCGAAGTATGTAGTCGTCCGAAATAATTTTTTTTTGTCAAAACTATAACGTAATTTGTTCTTTTGAGCTTGAATATAGAGTTTTCATTACGTTTTATAGTAGTTTACTCTACTCTAAGCATAGAATCAAACAGAGTAATCCGCTTTTGTTAAAACTGATACATAATTTGCTCTTATTTTCGAGAATAAGACATTTTCAATATGTTTGATAAAATTTTTCTTGTTTATAGCAAGGAATCGTTTAAAATAAGCTGTATTTGCCTAAACTGATACGTAATTCGATATTTGTGCATGGATACGATGTTTTCAGTTTCTTTGACGTGAAATTTCTTGTTGCAAAAGGTAATAATTTGCTTTAAAACAACGCTTTATATTGTAATATGTGGTTTTGCATCTGCCCCATAAAAGTTCATTAGTTTCGAATCATAAAATCGTTTGAAATAAACAGTGCTGGTCAAAACTATAACGTAAATTATTTCTTTGAGACGAAATTTAAAGTTTTTATTAAGTTTTATACAAGTTTACTCTATTCTAAGTAAAGGAGTAATCAGGATAAATTGCTTTTATCTAGAGTAATATATAATTTGCAGTTTTCAGCCAGAATAAGACGTTTTTAATCTTTTTAATGAAAGTTTTTGTATTCAAAACAAAGGATCGTCTAAAGTAAGCAGTTTTTGTCCAGACTGAAACGTAATTCGAATTTCTGTGCCTGAATAAGGGATTTTCAGTTACTTTGATGTAAGGTTTCATGTTTGTAACAATGAATTAACGAAAATAATTGGTTTTTATCCAAAGTGTGGCATGAATCGTTTTTAAAAGGCGAAATAAGATGTTTTTCCTCTGTACAGTGAAAGTTTACTCGTTTCAAAGCATAGAACCGTTTGAAATTAACAGCTCTCGTTAAGACTATTACGCAAATCTTTTGTTTTGTGCTAAAATAAGACGTTTTTAGTCAGTTTGATATAAGTTTTCTTGTTCAAAGCAAAATATTGTCGAAAATCAACCGTTTTTGTCTAAACTGATACAAAATTCGGTGGTTTGTGTCCGAATACAAAGTTTTCAGATTCTTTAATGTTAGGTTTGCTGCTTCTAACAAAAAATCAACGAAAATATTTTGTTTTAATACAAACTGCAATATAAAATGTCTTTATAGGACAAAACATGATGTTTGGCATCTGTTTAATAAAAATTTACTCGTTTGGAAGCATAGAATCATTCCAAATAAGCTATTCTCGTCGAAACTATAATGTAATTAGTATTTTGTGCTAGAATACAGCGTTTTTGTTAGATTTATTAACAATTTTGTCTATTTTAAGCAATAAAACGAATAGGATTAGCTGCCTTTATCCGAAGTGATACATAAATTGCTCTTTTATGCCAGATTAATACGTTTTTAATCTGTTCGATGTAAGTTTTCTTGTTCAAAGCAAAAGATCGTCTAAAATAAGCCGTTTTTGTTTGAACTGATAAACAATTCAGACTGAGACTCAACAAAAATAATTTGTTTTAATCCAAACTGATACTTTTTGACCCTATAAGAGTCCTATAAGAGTCCGAGATACGCCGATCTCGTCAAGTCTATAACGTAATTCGTTTTTTTGTGTCAGAATACGACGTTTTCTGTCTGTTTAATATAAGTTTTTAATAATAATAATAATAACAATAATAATAATAATAATAATAATAATAATAATAATAACAATAATAATAATAATGATAATAATAATAATAATAATAATAATAATAGTAATAATAATAATAATTCTAATAATAATAATAATGAAAATAATAATAGTAATAAAAGTAAGCTTAGTTTTCTAAGCAAAAATGAAGTTTATTTTGTGTGTTATATGAGCGTTTTCTCATTTCTATGCAAGAAATCATCTGTGATCTATGTTTTTAGGCAAGAAATTGTCTAAAATTAATAATAATAATAATAATAATAATAATAATAATAATAATAGTAATAATAATAATAAAAATAATAGTAATAATAATAATAATAATAATAATAATAATAATAATAATAATAACAATAATAATAATAATAATAATAATAATAGTAATAGTAACATAAGTAATAATAATAATAATACTTTTAATTAGGAAAAATGGAGCTTATTTTGTGTGTTACATGAGCGTTTTCTCATTTCTATGCAAAAGATCATGTGTGATCTGTGTTTTTAGGCAATCTAACCCATTTTATAGTTTTTAATATTTAACAAAAATTTGCTTTAAAATAAAATGTTTGAAAAACTGAAATTAAACTAAATTAATTGTGTCTAACACTTTAGTAGAGGAAAAAGGAGGAGACATAAAAGTCACTAAAGTCTTAGAGTTGTCTTTAGTCGTCGTATTAATAACAATAATATTTATAATAACAATACTAGTAGGACTAAATTTGCTTATATGCAAGCGCTTTCTTAAGGTAACAGTTTTTCTGTTTTTTGCTTATATCTCGAAAACAGTTACTCCTAACAATTTTTACTTTTTCACCAAAATTAAAGGTGATAAAATTTCCTACAAAATAGTTATTTGCATTTTTCATGTAGAACTAACCATAAGCGAGATATAAGTTTGAAAATAATTAATAATTAAAAAAAAGTGTTTTAACAGAAAATGTCTTGTGATTTAAAATACACTTAATTTATTGGGTCCAATACTTTATTAGAAGAAAAAGGAGGTAACATAAAAGTCACTGAAGTCTTCAGAGTCGTTTTTAAATGCTGCATTTTTGTCTTCGTTTCAAACATTGAAAACTGAATTACATTTTTGTTCAGTAACAGTTACAGTTTTCTTATTGGTTTTTTGCTAATATCTCGAAAACAGTTACTCCTATCAAATTTTATCTTTTTTTCAAAATTAAAGCTGATAAAATTTCCAACAAAATAGTTATTTACATTTTTCTTGTAGGACCAAGCATAAACGAGTTATAGAGTTGGATATAAATAATATTTAACAAAAATTTGCTTTAAAATAAAATGCTTGAAAAACCGGAATTAAACTAAATTAATTGTGTCTAACACATTAGTAGAGGAAAAAGGAGAAGACATAAAAGTCACTAAATGTTTTAGAGTCGTCTTTAGTCGTCATATTAATAACAATAACATTAATAATAATAATCCTAATAGTACTAAATTTGCTTATATGCAAACGCTTAATTAAGGTAACAGTTTTTTGGTTTCTTGCTTATATCTCGAAAACAGTTACTTCTATCAATTTTTATCTTTTTTTCAAAATTAAAGCTGATAAAATTTCCTACAAAATAGTTATTTGCATTTTTTTGTAGGACCAACCATAAGCGAGTTATAGAGTTGGATATAAATAATCTTTAACAAAAATTTGCTTTAAAATAAAATGTTTGAAAAACCGAAATTAAAATAAACTAAGACTAACACTTTAGTAGAGGTAAAAGGAGAAGACATAAAAGTCACCAAAGTCTTGAGAGTCGTTTTTAGTCGTCATATTAATAACAATAACATTAATAATAATAATACTAATATTACTAAATTTGCTTATATGCAAGCGCTTAATTAAGGTAACAGTTTTTTGTTTTCTTGCTTATATCTCGAAAACAGTTTCTCCTATCAATTTTTAAATTTTTACTAAAATTAAAGCAAGCTGATAAAATTTTGTACAAAATAGTAATTTGCATTTTTCATGTAGGACTAACCATAAGCGAGATATAAGTTTGAAATTAATTAATATTTAAAAAAAAAGTGCTTTAACAGAAAATGTCTTGTGATTTAAAATACACTTAATTTAATGGGTCCAATACTTTATTAGAAGAAAAAGGAGGAGGCATAAATGTCACTGAAGTCTTCAGAGTCGTTTTTAAATGCTGCATTTTCGTCTTCGTCTCAAACATTGAAAACTGAATTACATTTTTGTTAAGTAACTGTAACAGTTTTCACTTTGGTTTTTTGCTTATATCTCAAAAACACCAAAATAGTTATTTACATTTTTCTTGTAGGACCAAGCATAAGCAAGTTATAGAGTTAGATATAAATAATATTAAACAAAAATTTGCTTTAAAATAAAATGTTTGAAAAACCGAAATTAAACTAAATTAATTGTGTCTAACACTTTAGTAGAGGAAAAAGGAAGAGACATAAAAGTCACTAAAGTCTTCAGAATCGTCTTTAGTCGTCATATTAATAACAATAACATTAATAATAACAATACTATTAGTACTAAATTTGCTTATATGCAAGCGCTTAATTAAGGTAACAGTTTTTTTGTTGTTTGCTTATATCTCGTAAACAGTTACTCCTATCAGTTTTTACCTTTTCACCAAAATTAAAGCTGATAAAATTTCCTTCAAAATCGTTATTTGCATTTTTCATGTAGAACTAACCATAAGCGAGATATAAGTTTAAAAATAATTAAAATTTAAAAAAAAGTGCTTCAACAGAAAATGTCTTGTGATTTAAAACACTTAATTTATTGGGTCCAATACTTAATTAGAAGAAAAAGGAGGTGACAGTAAATGCTGCATTTTCGTCTTCGTCTCAAACATTAAATACTGAATTATATTTTTGTTTAGTAACTGTTACCGTTTTCACTTTGGTTTTTTGCTTATATCTCGAAAACAGTTACTCCTATCAATTTTTATCTTTCCTTCAAAATTAAAGCTGATAAAATTTTTTACAAAATAGTTTTTTGCATTTTTTTGTAGGACCAACTATAAGCGAGTTATAGAGTTGGATATAAATAATCTTTAACAAAAATTTGATATAAAATAAAATGTTTTAAAAACCGAAATTAAACTAAATTAATATTAAAATAATTATTAATATTATTATTATTAAAAACCGACTATAACTTTTGTATAGTAAATGTTTTTATACCAGTTTTAAAATTTAATTTTAGACAATTTCTTGCCTAAAAACACAGATCACAGATGATCTCGTGCATCGAAATGAGAAAACGCTCAGATAACACAAAATAAGCTTCGTTTTTTCTTAGAAAAACTAAGCTTTAATTTAGAAAGAAATTCAATATTATAAGTATTATTATTATTATTATTACTTTTATTACTATTATTATTATTAAAAACCGATTATAACTTTTGTATGGTAAATGTTTTTTTTTAAATCACAAGGCATTTTCTCTTAAAGCACTTTTTTTTTAAATATTAATTATTATCAAACTTATATCTCGTTTATGGTTAGTCCTACATGTAAAATGCAAATAACTATTTTGTAGGAAATTTTATCAGCTTTAGTTTTAGTAAAAAGATAAAAATTGATAGGAGCAACTGTTTTCGAGATATAAGCAAGAAACCAAAAAACTGTTACCTTAATTAAGCTCTTGCATATAAGCAAATATAGTACTATTAGTATTATTATTATTAATGTTATTGTTATTAATATGACGACTAAAGGCGACTCTGAAACCTTTAGTGACTTTTATGTTTTTTCCTTTTTCCTCTACTAAAGTGTTAGACACAATTAATTTAGTTTAATTTCAGTTTTTCAAACACTTAATTTTAAAGCAAATTTTTGTTAAAGATTATTTATATCTAACTCTTTAACTCGCTTACGGTAGGTTTTACAAAAGAAATGCATTTAGCTATTTTGTAGGAAATTTTATCAGCTTTAATTTTGAAAGAAAGATAAAAATTGATAAGAGTAAACGTTTTCGAGATATAAGCAAAAAACCAAAGTGAAAACTGATACAGTTACTGAACAAAAATGTAATTCAGTTTTCAATGTTTGAGACGAAGACGAAAATGCATCATTTACAAACGACTCTAAAAACTTCAGTGACCTTTCTGTCACCTCCTTTTTCTTCTAATAAAGTATTGGACCCAATAAATTAAGTGTATTTTAAATCACAAGTCATTTTCTGTTAAAGCACTTTTTTTTAAATATTAATTATTTTCAAACTTATATCTTGCTTATGGTTAGTCCTACATGAAAAATGCAAATTACTATTTTGTAGGAAAATTTATCAGCTTTAATTTTAGCAAAAACATAAAAATTGATAGGAGTAACTGTTTTCGAGATATAAGCAAGAAACCAAAAAACTGTTACCTTAAATAAGCGCTTGCATATAAGCAAATTTAGTACTAAAAACAACTCTGAAAACTTTGGTGACTTTTATGTCTTCTCCTTTTTTCTCTACTAAAGTGTTAGACCCAATTAATTTAGTTTAATATCGGTTTTACAAACATTTTATTTTAAAGCAAATTTTTGTTTAAGATTATTTATATCCAACTCTATAACTTGCTTATGGTTGGTCTTACAAAAAAATGCAAATAACTATTTTGTAGGAAATTTTATCAGCTTTAATTTTGAAAAAAAGATAAAAATTGATAGGAGTAACTGTTTTCGAGATATAAGCAAGAAACCAAAAAACTGTTACCTTAATTAAACGTTTGCATATAAGCTAATTTAGTACTAATAGTATTATTATTATTAATGTTATTGTTATTAAAATGACGACTAAAAACGGCTCTGAAGACTTTGGTGACTTTTATGTCTTCTCCTTTTTCCTATACTAAAGTGTTAGACTCAATTAATTTAGTTTAATTTCGGTTTTTCAAACATTTTATTTTAAAGCAAATTTTTGTTGAAGATTATTTATATTCAACTCTATAACTCGCTTATGGTTGGTCTTACAAAAGAAATGCAAACAACTATTTTGTAGGAAATTTTATCAGCTTTAATTTTAGTAAAAAGATAAAAATTGATAGGAGTAACTGTTTTCGAGATCTAAGCTAGAAACCAAAACACTGTTACCTTAATTAAGCGTTTGCATATAAGCAAATTTAGTACTATTAGTATTATTATCATTAATGTTATTGTTATTAATATGACGACTAAAGACGACTCTGAAACCTTTAGTGACTTTTATGTCTTTTTCTTTTTCCTCTACTAAAGTGTTAGACCCAATTAAATTACTTTAATTTCAGTTTTTCAAACATTTTATTTTAAAGCAAATTTTTGTTAAATATTATTTATATCTAACTCTATAACTCGCTTATGGTTGGTCCTACATGAAAAATGCAAATTACTATTTTGTAGGAAATTTTATCAGCTTTAATTTTAGTAAAAAGATAAAAATTGATAGGAGTAACTGTTTTCGAGATATAAGCAAAAAACCAAAAAACTGTTACCTTAATTAAGCGCTTGCATATAAGCAAATTTAGTACTAAAAACAACTCTGAAGACTTTGGTGACTTTATGTCTTCTTCTTTTTCCTCTACTAAAGTGTTAGACCCAATTAATTTAGTTTAATTTCGGTTTTTCAAACATTTTATTTTAAAGCAAATTTTTGTTAAAGATTATTTATATCCAACTCTATAACTCGCTTATGGTTGGTCCTACAAAAAAAATGCGAATACCTATTTTGTAGAAAATTTTATCAGCTTTAATTTTGAAAGAAAGATAAAAATTGATAGGAGTAACTGTTCTCGAGATATAAGCAAAAAACCGATAAGAAAACTGTAACTGTTACTGAACAAAAATGTAATTCAGTTTTCAATGTTTGAGACAAAGACGAAAATGCATCATTTAAAATCGACTCTGAAGACTTCAGTGATCTTTCTGTCACCTCCTTTTTCTTCCAATAAAGTATTGGACCCATTAAATTAAGTGTATTTTAAATCACAAGACATTTTCTGTTAAAGCACTTTTTTTTTAAATATTAATTATTTTCAAACTTATATCTCGCTTATGGTTAGTTCTACATAAAAAATGCAAATAACTATTTTGTAGGAAATTTTATCAGCTTTAATTTTAGTAAAAAGATAAAAATTGATAAGAGTAACTGTTTACGAGATATAAGCAAGAAACTGTTACCTTAATTAAGCGCTTGCATATAAGCAAATTTAGTAATATTAGTATTATTATTATTATTAATGTTATTGTTATTAATATGACTACTAAAAACGACTCTCAAGACTTTGGTGACTTTTATGTCTTCTCCTTTTTCCTCTACTAAAGTGTTAGTCTTAATTAATTTAGTTTAATTTCGGTTTTTCAAACATTTTATTTTAAAGCAAATTTTTGTTAAAGATTATTTATATCCAACTCTATAACTCGCTTATGCTTGGTCCTACAAGAAAAATGTAAATAACTATTTTGTTGGAAATTTTATCAGCTTTAATTTTGAAAGAAAGATAAAATTTGATAGAAGTAACTGTTTTCGAGATATAAGCAAAAAACCAATAAGAAAACTGTAACTGTTACTGAACAAAAATATAATTCAGTTTTCAATGTTTGAGACGAAGACAAAAATGCAGCATTTAAAAACGACTCTGAAGACTTTAGTGACTTTTATGTCACCTCCTTTTTCTTCTAATAAAGTATTGAACCCAATAAATTAAGTGTATTTTAAATCACAAGACATTTTCTGTTAAAACACTTTTTTTTAATTATTAATTATTTTCAAACTTATATCTCGCTTATGGTTAGTTCTACATGAAAAATGCAAATAACTATTTTGTAGGAAATTTTATCACCTTTAATTTTGGTGAAAAAGTAAAAATTGATAGGAGTAACTGTTTTCGAGATATAAGCAAAAAACAAAAAAACTGTTACCTTAATTAAGCGCTTGCATATAAGCAAATTTAGTACTACTAGTATTGTTATTATAAATGTTATTGTTATTAATATGACGACTAAAGACAACTTTAAGACTTTAGTGACTTTTATGTCTCCTCCTTTTTTCTCTACTAATGTGTTAGACACACTTAATTTAGTTTAATTTCGGTTTTTCAAACATTTTATTTTAAAGCAAATTTTTGTTAAAGATTATTTATATCCAACTCTATAACTCGCTTATGGTTGGTCCTACAAAAAAATGCAAATAAGTATTTTGTAGGAAATTTTATCAGATTTAATTTTGAAAAAAAGATAAAAATTGATAGAAGTAACTGTTTTCGAGATATAAGCAAGAAACCAAAAAACTGTTACCTTAATTAAGCGTTTGCATATAAGCAAATTTAGTACTATTAGTATTATTATTATTAATGTTATTGTTATTAATATGACGACTAAAGACAACTCTGAAACATTTAGTGACTTTTATGTCTTCTCCTTTTTCCTCTACTAAAGTGTTAGACACAATTAATTTAGTTTAATTCAAGTTTTTCAAGCATTTTATTTTAAAGCAAATTTTTGTTAAATATTATTTATATCCAACTCTATAACTCGTTTATGCTTGGTCCTACAAGAAAAATGTAAATAACTATTTTGTTGGAAATTTTATCAGCTTTAATTTTGAAAGAAAGATAAAATTTGATAGGAGTAACTGTTTTCGAGATATAAGCAAAAAACCAATAAGAAAACTGTAACTGTTACTGAACAAAAATGTAATTCAGTTTTCAATGTTTGAGACGAAGACAAAAATGCCGCATTTAAAAACGACTCTGAAGACTTCAGTGACTTTTATATCACCTCCTTTTTCTTCTAATACAGTATTGGACCCAATAAATTAAGTGTATTTTATAAATCACAAGACATTTTCTGTTAAAACACTTTTTTTTAATTATTAATTATTTTCAAACTTATATCTCGCTTATGGTTAGTTCTACATGAAAAATGCAAATAACTATTTTGTAGGAAATTTTATTACCTTAATTTTAGTGAAAAAGTAAAAATTGATAGGAGTAACTGTTTTCGAGATATAAGCAAAAAACAAAAAAACTGTTACCTTAATTAAGCGCTTGCATATAAGCAAATTTAGTACTACAAGTATTGTTATTATAAACTTTATTGTTATTAATATGACGACTAAAGACAACTCTAAGACTTTAGTGACTTTTATGTCTCCTCCTTTTTTCTCTACTAAAGTGTTAGACACACTTAATTTAGTTTAATTTCAGTTTTTCAAACATTTTATTTTAATGCAAATTTTTGTTAAATATTAAAAACTATTAAATGGCTTAGATTGTCTAAAAACACAGATCACACATGATCTTTTGCATAGAAATGAGAAAACGCTCATGTAACACACAAAATAAGCTCCATTTTTCCTTATTAAAAGTATTATTATTATTATTACTTTTGTTACTATTACTATTATTATTATTATTATTATTATTATTATTATTATTGTTATTATTATTATTATTAGTATTATTATTATTATTATTATTATTATTATTATTATTATTATTATTATTATTATTATTAACTTTTGTATAGTAAATGTTTTTATACCAGTTTTAAAATGAGTTATTAATTTTAGCCAATTTCTTGCCTAAAAACTATCAAATGGCTTAGATTGCCTAAAAACACAGATCACACATGATCTTTTGCATAGAAATGAGAAAAGCTCATATAACACAAAATAAGCTTCATTTTTGCTTAGAAAACTAAGCTTACTTTTATTACTACTATTATTATTATTTTTATTATTATTATTATTATTACTATTATTTTTATTATTATTATTACTATTATTATTATTATTATTATTAATATTATTATTATTAAAAACCGATTATAACTTTTGTATAGTAAATGTTTTTATACCAGTTTTAAAATGAGTTATTAATTTTAGACAATTTCTTGCCTAAAAAAACAGATCACAGATGATCTCTTGCATAGAAATGAGAAAACGCTCAGATAACACAAAATAAGCTTCATTTTTCCTTAGAAAAACTAAGCTTTAATTTAGAAAGAAATTTATTATTATAAGTATTATTATTATTATTATTATTATTATTATTATTATTATTATTATTATTATTATTATTATTATTATTATTACTTTTATTACTATTATTATTATTATTATTATTATTAAAAACCGTTTAGAACTTTTGTATAGTAAATGTTTTTATTGTATTTTAAATCACAAGGCATTTTCTGTTAAAGCACTTTCTTTTTAAATATTAATTATTATCAAACTTATATCTCGCTTATGGTTAGTCCTACATGAAAAATGCAAATAACTATTTTGTAGGAAATTTTATCAGCTTTAATTTTAGTAAAAAATAAAAATTGATAGGAGTAACTGTTTTCGAGATATAAGCAAGAAACCAGAAAACTGTTACCTTAATTAAGGCCTTGCATATAAGCAAATTTAGTACTAAAAACAACTCTGAAGAATTTGGTGACTTTTATGTCTTCTTCTTTTTCCTCTACTAAAGTGTTAGACACAATTAATTTAGTTTAATTTCGGTTTTTCAAACATTTTATTTTAAAGCAAATTTTTGTTAAAGATTATTTATATCCAACTCTATAACTCGCTTATGGTTGGTCCTACAAAAAAAATGCGAATAACTATTTTGTAGAAAATTTTATCAGCTTTAATTTTGAAAGAAAGATAAAAATTGATAGGAGTAACTGTTCTCGAGATATAAGCAAAAAACCGATAAGAAAACTGTAACTGTTACTGAACAAAAATGTAATTCAGTTTTCAATGTTTGAGACAAAGACGAAAATGCATCATTTAAAATCGACTCTGAAGACTTCAGTGACCTTTCTGTCACCTCCTTTTTCTTCTAATAAAGTATTGGACCCAATAAATTAAGTGTATTTTAAATCACAAGACATTTTCTGTTAAAGTACATTTTTTTTTAAATATTACTTATTTTCAAACTTATATCTCGCTTATGGTTAGTCCTACATAAAAAATGCAAATAACTATTTTGTAGGAAATTTTATCAGCTTTAATTTTAGTATAAAGATAAAAATTGCTAGGAGTAACTGTTTTCGAGATATAAGCAAGAAACCAGAAAACTGTTACCTTAATTAAGGCCTTGCATATAAGCAAATTTAGTACTAAAAACAACTCTGAAGAATTTGGTGACTTTTATGTCTTCTTCTTTTTCCTCTACTAAAGTGTTAGACACAATTAATTTAGTTTAATTTCGGTTTTTCAAACATTTTATTTTAAAGCAAATTTTTGTTAAAGATTATTTATATCCAACTCTATAACTCGCTTATGGTTGGTCCTACAAAAAAATGCGAATAACTATTTTGTAGAAAATTTTATCAGCTTTAATTTTGAAAGAAAGATAAAAATTGATAGGAGTAACTGTTCTCGAGATATAAGCAAAAAACCGATAAGAAAACTGTAACTGTTACTGAACAAAAATGTAATTCAGTTTTCAATGTTTGAGACAAAGACGAAAATGCATCATTTAAAATCGACTCTGAAGACTTCAGTGACCTTTCTGTCACCTCCTTTTTCTTCTAATAAAGTATTGGACCCAATAAATTAAGTGTATTTTAAATCACAAGACATTTTCTGTTAAAGCACTTTTTTTTTAAATAATAATTATTTTCAAACTTATATCTCGCTTATGGTTAGTTCTACATAAAAAATGCAAATAACTATTTTGTAGGAAATTTTATCAGCTTTAATTTTAGTATAAAGATAAAAATTGCTAGGAGTAACTGTTTTCGAGATATAAGCAAGAAACCAAAAAACTGTTACCTTAATTAAGGGCTTGCATATAAGCAAATTTAGTACTAAAAACAACTCTGAAGACTTTGGTGACTTTAATGTCACCTCCTTTTTCTTCTAATAAAGTATTGAACCCATTAAATTAAGTGTATTTTAAATCACAAGACATTTTCTGTTAAAGCACTTTTTTTTTAAATAATAATTATTTTCAAACTTATATCTCGCTTATGGTTAGTTCTACATAAAAAATGCAAATAACTACTTTGTAGGAAATTTTATCAGCTTTAATTTTAGTAAAAAGATAAAAATTGATAAGAGTAACTGTTTTCGAGATATAAGCAAGAAACTGTTACCTTAATTAAGCGCTTGCATATAAGCAAATTTAGTAATATTAGTATTATTATTATTATTAATGTTATTGTTATTAATATGACTACTAAAAACGACTCTCAAGACTTTGGTGACTTTTATGTCTTCTCCTTTTTCCTCTACTAAAGTGTTAGTCTTAATTAATTTAGTTTAATTTCGGTTTTTCAAACATTTTATTTTAAAGCAAATTTTTGTTAAATATTATTTATATCCAACTCTATAACTCGCTTATGGTTGGTCCTACATGAAAAATGCAAATAACGATTTTGTAGGAAATTTTATCAGCTTTAATTTTGAAATAAAGATAAAAATTGATAGGAGTAACAGTTTTCGAGATATAAGCAAAAAACCAATAAGAAAACTGTAACTGTTACTAAACAAAAATGTAATTCAATTTTCAATGTTTGAGACGAAGACGAAAATGCAGCATTTAAAATCGACTCTGAAGACTTCAGTGACTTTTATGTCACCTCCTTTTTCTTCTAATAAACTATTGGACCCAATAAATTAAGTGTATTTTAAATCCCAAGACATTTTCTGTTGAAACACTTTTTTTTTAAATATTAATTATTTTCAAACTTATATCTCGCTTATGGTTAGTCCTACATGAAAAATGCAAATTACTATTTTGTAGGAAATTTTATCTGCTTTAATTTTAGTAAAAAGATAAAAATTGATAGGAGTACCTGTTTTCGAGATATAAGCAAGAAACCAAAAAAATGTTACCTTAATTAAGCGCTTGCATATAAGCAAATTTAGTACTAAAAACAACTCTGAAGACTTTGGTGACTTTATGTCTTCTCCTTTTTCCTCTACTAAAGTGTTAGACCCAATTAATTTAGTTTAATATCGGTTTTTCAAACATTTTATTTTAAAGCAAATTTTTGTTAAATATTATTTATATCCAACTCTATAACTCGTTTATGCTTGGTCCTACAAAAAAATGCAAATAACTATTTTGTAGGAAATTTTATCAGCTTTAATTTTGAAAAAAAGATAAAAATTGATAGGAGTAACAGTTTTCGAGGTATAAGCAAAAAACCAATAAGAAAACTGTAACTGTTACTGAACAAAAATGTAATTCAGTTTTCAATATTTGAGACGAAGACGAAAATGCAGCATTTAAAATCGACTCTGAAGACTTCAGTGACTTTTATGTCACCTCCTTTTTCTTCTAATAAAGTATTGGACCCAATAAATTAAGTCTATTTTAAATCACAAGACATTTTCTGTTAAAGCACTTTTTTTTAAATATTAGTTATTTTCAAACTTATATCTCGCTTATGGTTAGTCCTACATAAAAAATGCAAATTACTATTTTGTAGGAAATTTTATCAGCTTTAATTTTAGTAAAAAGATAAAAATTGATAGTAGTAACTGTTTTCGAGATATAAGCAAGAAACCAAAAAACTGTTAACTTAATTAAGCGTTTGCATATAAGCAAATTTAGTACTATTAGTATTATTATTATTAATGTTATTGTTATTAATATGACGATTAAAGACGACTCTGAAACCTTTAGTGACTTTTATGTCTTCTTCTTTTTCCTCTACTAAAGTGTTAGACACAATAAATTTAGTTTAATTTCAGTATTTCAAACATTTTATTTTAAAGCAAATTTTTGTTAAATATTATTTATATCCATCTCTATAACTCGCTTATGCTTGGTCCTACAAGAAAAATGCAAATAACTATTTTGTTGGAAATTTAATCAGCTTTAATTTTGAAAAAAAGATAAAATTTGATAGGAGTAACTGTTTTCGAGATATAAGCAAAAAACCAATAAGAAAACTGTAACTGTTACTGAACAAAAATGTAATTCAGTTTTCAATGTTTGAGACGAAGACAAAAATGCAGCATTTAAAAACGACTCTAAAGACTTCAGTGACTTTTATGTCACCTCCTTTTTCTTCTAATAAAGTATTAAACCCAATAAATTAAGTGTATTTTAAATCACAAGACATTTTCTGTTAAAACACTTTTTTTTAATTATTAATTATTTTCAAACTTATATCTCGCTTATGGTTAGTTCTACATGAAAAATGCAAATAACTATTTTGTAGGAAATTTTATCACCTTTAATTTTGGTGAAAAAGTAAAAATTAATAGGAGTAACTGTTTTCGAGATATAAGCAAAAAACAAAAAAACTGTTACCTTAATTAAGCGCTTGCATATAAGCAAATTTAGTACTACTAGTATTGTTATTATAAATGTTATTGTTATTAATATGACGACTAAAGACAACTCTAAGACTTTAGTGACTTTTATGTCTCCTCCTTTTTTCTCTACTAAAGTGTTAGACACAATTAATTTAGTTTAATTTCAGTTTTTCAAACATTTTATTTTAAAGCAAATATTTGTTAAATATTAAAAACTATAAAATGGCTTAGATTGCCTAAAAACACAGATCACACATGATCTTTTGCATAGAAATGAGAAAACGCTCATGTAACACACAAAATAAGCTCCATTTTTCCTTATTAAAAGTATTATTATTATTATTACTTATGTTACTATTACTATTATTATTATTATTATTATTATTATTATTATTCTTATTATTACTATTATTTTTATTATTATTATTACTATTATTATTATTATTATTATTAATATAATTATTATTAAAAACCGATTATAACTTTTGTATAGTAAATGTTTTTATACCAGTTTTAAAATGAGTTATTAATTTTAGACAATTTCTTGTCTAAAAACACAGATCACAGATGATCTCTTGCATAGAAATGAGAAAACGCTCAGATAACACAAAATAAGCATCATTTTTGCTTAGAAAAACTAAGCTTTAATTTAGAAAGAAATTCATTATTATAAGTATTATTATCATTATTATTATTATTATTATAATTATTATTATTATTATTATTATTATTATTATTATTATCATTATTATTATTATTATTATTAGCTTTTGTATAGTAAATGTTTTTATACCAGTTTTAAAATGAGTTATTAATTTTATTCAATTTCTTGCCTAAAAACACAGATCACAGATGATCTCTTTTGCATAGAAATGAGAAAACGCTCAGATAACACAAAATAAGCATCATTTTTGCTTAGAAAAACTAAGCTTTAATTTAGAAAGAAATTCATTATTATAAGTATTATTATCATTGTTATTATTATTATTATTATTATTATTATTTCTTTTATTACTATTATTATTATTATTATTATTATTATTAACTTTTGTATAGTAAATGTTTTTATACCAGTTTTAAAATGAGTTATTAATTTTATTCAATTTCTTGCCTAAAAACACAGATCACAGATGATCTCTTGCATAGAAATGAGAAAACGCTCATATAACACAAAATAAGCTTCATTTTTGCTTAGAAAACTAATCTTACTTTAATTACTATTATTATTATTTTTATTATTATTATTATTAATATTATTATTACTATTATTATTATTATTATTACTATTATTATTATTATTATTATTATTATTATTATTATTATTATTATTATTATTGTTATTATTATTATTATTATTAAAAAATTATATTAAACAGACAGAAAACGTCGTATTCTGACACAAAAAAACGAATTACGTTATAGACTTGACGAGAACGGCGTTTCTCGGACTCTTATAGGACTCTTATAGGGTCAAAAAGTATCAGTTTGGATTAAAACAAATTATTTTTGTTGACTCTCAGTCTGAATTGTTCATCAGTTCAAACAAAAACGGCTTATTTTAGACGATCTTTTGCTTTGAACATGAAAACATACATCGAACAGACTAAAAACGTATTAATCTGGCATAAAAGAGCAATTTATGTATCACTTTGGATAAAGGCAGCTAATCCTATTCGTTTCATTGCTTAAAATAGACAAAATTGTTAATAAATCAAACAAAAACGCTGTATTCTAGCACAAAATACTAATTACATTATAGTTTCGACGAGAATAGCTTATTTGGAATGATTCTATGCTTCCAAACGAGTAAATTTTTATTAAACAGACGCCAAACATCATGTTTTGTCTTATAAAGACATTTTATATTGCAGTTTGTATTAAAACAAAATATTTTCGTTGATTCTTTGTTAGAAGCAGCAAACCTAACATTAAAGAACCTGAAAACTTTGTATTCGGACACAAACCACCGAATTTTGTATCAGTTTAGACAAAAACGGTTGATTTTCGACAATATTTTGCTTTGAACAAGAAAACTTATATCAAACTGACTAAAAACGTCTTATTTTAGTACAAAACAAAAGATTTGCGTTATAGTCTTAACGAGAGCTGTTAATTTCAAACGGTTCTATGCTTTGAAACGAGTAAACTTTCACTGTACAGAGGAAAAACATCTTATTTCGCCTTTTAAAAACGATTCATGCCACAGTTTGGATAAAAGCCAATTATTTTCGTTAATTCATTGTTACAAACATGAAACCTTACATCAAAGTAACTGAAAACCCCTTATTCAGGCACAGAAATTCGAATTACGTTTCAGTCTGGACAAAAACTGCTTACTTTAGACGATCCTTTGTTTTGAATACAAAAACTTACATTAAAAAGATTAAAAACGTCTTATTCTGGCTGAAAACTGCAAATTATATATTACTCTAGATAAAAGCAATTTATCCTGATTACTCCTTTACTTAGAATAGAGTAAACTTGTATAAAACTTAATGAAAACTTTAAATTTCGTCTCAAAGAAATAATTTACGTTATAGTTTTGACCAGCACTGTTTATTTCAAACGATTTTATGATTTGAAACTAATGAACTTTTATGGGGCAGATGCAAAACCACATATTACCATATAAAGCGTTGTTTTAAAGCAAATTATTACCTTTTGCAACAAGAAATTTCACGTCAAAGAAACTGAAAACATCGTATCCATGCACAAATATCGAATTACGTATAAGTTTAGACAAATACAGCTTATTTTAAACGATTCCTTGCTATAAACAAGAAAAATTTTATCAAACATATTGAAAATGTCTTATTCTCGAAAATAAGAGCAAATTATGTATCAGTTTTAACAAAAGCGGATTACTCTGTTTGATTCTATGCTTAGAGTAGAGTAAACTACTATAAAACGTAATGAAAACTCTATATTCAAGCTCAAAAGAACAAATTACGTTATAGTTTTGACAAAAAAAAATTATTTCGGACGACTACATACTTCGAAGTAAGCAAACTTTAATTGAACAAGTGCAAAAGCTAATACTTTGCTTTAAAATAACGATTTATGTGGTAATATGGTATTTTGCATCTGTCCTATAAAAGTTTACTCGTTTCGCTCCATTGAATCATTCGAAATAAATTATTTTGACACAACAACGAAAATAATTTTTTTGTTCAAACTGTAACATGTTTTTATAAAACGAACTAAGACGTTTGGCATCTGTTTAGTGAAAGTTTTCTCGTTTGGGGGCATAAAATCGTTTCAAATTAACAGTTCTGATCAAAACTATAACGTAAATTATTTCTTTGAGACGAAATTTAAAGTTTTCATTAAGTTTTATACAAATTTGCTCTATTCTAAGGAAAGGAGTAATCAGGATAAACTACTTTTATCCAAAGTAATACATAATTTGCAGTTTTGAGCCAGAATAAGACGTTTTTAATCTTTTTAATGTAAGTTTTCGTGTTCAAAAGAAAGAATCGTCTAAAATAAGCAATTTGTGTCTAGACTGAAACGTAATTTGATTTTCTGTGACATAAATCGTTTTTTAAAGGCGAAATTAGACGTTTTGCCTCTGTTCAGTGAAAGTATACTGGTTTCAAAGCATAGAATCGTTTGAAATTAACAGTTCTCGTCAAGACTATAACGCAAATCTTTAAAGTGATACAAAGAAATAATTTACGTTATAGTTTTGACCAGAACTCTTAATTTCACACGATTTTATGCCCCCAAACGAGAAAACTTTCACTAAACAGAAGCCAAACGTCTTAGTTCGTATTATAAAAGCGACTTATGTTACAGTTTAAACAAAAACAAATTATTTTCGTTGTTGTTGTGTCAAAATAATTTATTTCAAATGATTCAATGAAGCGAAACGAGTAAACTTTTATAGGACAGATGCAAAATACCATATTACCACATAAATTGTTATTTTAAAGCAAAGTATTAGCTTTTGCACTTGTTCAATTAAAGTTTGCTTACTTCGAAGTATGTAATCGTTCGAAATATTTTTTTTTAGTCAAAACTATAACGTAATTTGTTCTTTTGAGCTTGAATATAGAGTTTTCATTACGTTTTATAGTAGTTTACTCTACTCTAAGCATAGAATCAAACAGAGTAATCCGCTTTTGTTAAAACTGATACATAATTTGCTCTTATTTTCGAGAATAAGACGTTTTCAATATGCTTGATAAAATTTTTCTTGTTTATAGCAAGGAATCGTTTAAAATAAGCTGTATTTGCCTAAACTGATACGTAATTCGATATTTATGTATGGATACGAAGTTTTCAGTTTCTTTGACGTGAAATTTCTTGTTGCAAAAGGTAATAATTTGCTTTAAAACAACGCTTTATATGGTAATATGTGGTTTTGCATCTGCCCTATAAAAGTTCATTAGTTTCGAATCATAAAATCGTTTGAAATAAACAGTGCTGGTCAAAACTATAACGTAAATTATTTCTTTGAGACGAAATTTAAAGTTTTCATTAAGTTTTATACAAGTTTACTCTATTCTAAGTAAAGGAGTAATCAGGATAAATTTC
>NC_087401.1:6126580-6199080 GCF_031307605.1 Tribolium castaneum | reverse complement strand
AAAAATTTGCTTTAAAATAAAATGTTTGAAAAACCGAAATTAAACTAAGTTAATTGTGTCTAACACTTTAGTAGAGAAAAAAGAAGAAGACATAAAAGTCACCAAAGTCTTGAGAGTCGTTTTAGTCGTCATATTAATAACAATAACATTAATATTAATAATACTAATATTATTAAATTTGCTTATACGCAAGCGCTTAATTAAGGTAACAGTTTTTTGGTTTCTTTATCTTTAACAAAAATTTGCTTTAAAATAAAATGTTTGAAAAACCGAAATTAAACTAAGTTAATTGTGTCTAACACTTTAGTAGAGAAAAAAGAAGAAGACATAAAAGTCACCAAAGTCTTCAGAGTTGTTTTTAGTACTAAATTTGCTTATATGCAAGCCCTTAATTAAGGTAACAGTTTATTGGTTTGTTGCTTATATCTCGAAAACAGTTACTCCTATCAATTTTTATCTTTTCACTAAAATTAAAGCTGATAAAATTTCCTACAAAATAGTTATTTGCATTTTTCATGTAGGACTAACCATAAGCGAGATATAAGTTTGAAAATAATTGATATTTAAAAAAAAATGTCCTTTAACAGAAAATGTCTTGTGATTTAAAATACACTTAATTTATTGGGTCTAATACTTTATTAGAAGAGAAAGGAGGTGACAGAAATGTCACTGAAGTTTTTAGAGTCGTTTGTAAATGATGCATTTTCGTCTTCGTCTCAAATATTGAAAACTGAATTACATTTTTGTTCAGTAACTGTAACAGTTTTCACTTTGGTTTTTTGCTTATATCTCGAAAACATTTACTCTTATCAATTTTTATCTTTTTTTCAAAATTAAAGCTGATAAAATTTCCTACAAAATAGTTACATGCATTTCTTTTGTAGGACATACCGTAAGCGAGTTAAAGAGTTAGATATAAATAATCTTTAACAAAAATTTGCTTTAAAATTAAATGTTTGAAAAACTGAAATTAAACTAAATTAATTGTGTCTAACACTTTAGTAGAGGAAAATGGAAAAAACATAAAAGTCACTAAAGGTTTCAGAGTCGTCTTTAGTCGTCATATTAATAACAATAACATTAATAATAATAATGCTAATAGTACTATATTTGCTTATATGCAAGCGCTTTATTAAGGTAACAGTTTTTTGGTTTCTTGCTTATATCTCGAAAACAGTTACTCCTATCAATTTTTATCTTTTTACTAAAATTAAAGCTGATAAAATTTTCTACAAAATAGTTAACTGCATTTTTCTTGTAGGACCAAGCATAAGCGATTTATAGAGATGGATATAAATAATATTTAACAAAAATTTGCTTTAAAATAAAATGTTTGAAATACTGAAATTAAACTAAATTAATTGTGTCTAACACTTTAGTAGAGGAAAAAGAAGAAGACATAAAAGTCACTAAAGGTTTGAGAATCGCCTTTAATCGTCATATTAATAACAATAACATTAATAATAATATTACTAATAGTACTAAATTTGCTTATATGCAAACGCTTAATTAAATTAACAGTTTTTTGGTTTCTTGCTTATATCTCGAAAACAGTTACTCCTATCAATTTTTATCCTTTTACTAAAATTAAAGCTGATAAAATTTCCTACAAAATAGTAATTTGCATTTTTCATGTAGGACTAACCATAAGCGAAATATAAGTTTGATAATAACTAATATTTAAAAAAAAGTGCTTTAACAGAAAATGTCTTGTGATTTAAAATACACTTAATTTATTAGGTCCAATACTTTATTAGAAGAAAAAGGAGGTGACATAAAAGTCACTGAAGTCTTCAGAGTCGATTTTAAATGCTGCATTTTCATCTTCGTCTCAAACATTGAAAACTGAATTACATTTTTGCTCAGTAACAGTTACAGTTTTCTTATTGGTTTTTTGCTTATATCTCGAAAACTGTTACTCCTATCAATTTTTATCTTTCTTTCAAAATTAAAGCTGATAAAATTTCCTACAAAATCGTTATTTGCATTTTTCTTGTAGGACCAACCATAAGCGAGTTATAGAGTTGGATATAAATAATCTTTAACAAAAATTTGCTTTAAAATAAAATGTTTGAAAAACCAATATTAAACTAAATTAATTGGGTCTAACACTTTAGTAGAGGAAAAAAAAGACATAAAGTCACCAAAGTCTTCAGAGTTGTTTTTAGTACTAAATTTGCTTATATGCAAGCGCTTAATTAACGTAACAGTTTTTTGGTTTCTTGCTTATATCTCGAAAACAGTTACTCCTATCAATTTTTATCTTTCTACTAAAATTAAAGCTGATAAAATTTCCCACAAAATAGTAATTTGCATTTTTCATGTAGGACTAACCATAAGCGAGATATAAGTTTGAAAATAATTAATATTTGAAAAAAAAGTGTTTTAACAGAAAATGTCTTGGGATTTAAAATACACTTAATTTATTGGGTCCAATACTTTATTAGAAGAAAAAGGAGGTGACATAAAAGTCACTGAAGTCTTCAGAGTCGATTTTAAATGCTGCATTTTCGTCTTCGTCTCAAACATTGAAAACTGAATTACATTTTTGTTCAGTAAGAGTTACAGTTTTCTTATTGGTTTTTTGCTTATATCTCGAAAACTGTTACTCCTATCAATTTTTATCTTTCTTTCAAAATTGAAGCTGATAAAATTTCCAACAAAATCGTTATTTGTATTTTTCTTGTAGGACCAACCATAAGCGAGTTATAGAGTTGGATATAAATAATCTTTAACAAAAATTTGCTTTAAAATAAAATGTTTGAAAAACCGAAATTAAACTAAGTTAATTATGTCTAACACTTTAGTAGAGAAAAAAGAAGAAGACATAAAAGTCACCAAAGTCTTCAGAGTTGTTTTTAGTACTAAATTTGCTTATATGCAAGCCCTTAATTAAGGTAACAGTTTATTGGTTTCTTGCTTATATCTCGAAAACAGTTACTCCTATCAATTTTTATCTTTTCACTAAAATTAAAGCTGATAAAATTTCCTACAAAATAGTTATTTGCATTTTTCATGTAGGACTAACCATAAGCGAGATATAAGTTTGAAAATAATTGATATTTAAAAAAAAATGTCCTTTAACAGAAAATGTCTTGTGATTTAAAATACACTTAATTTATTGGGTCTAATACTTTATTAGAAGAGAAAGGAGGTGACAGAAATGTCACTGAAGTTTTTAGAGTCGTTTGTAAATGATGCATTTTCGTCTTCGTCTCAAATATTGAAAACTGAATTACATTTTTGTTCAGTAACTGTAACAGTTTTCACTTTGGTTTTTTGCTTATATCTCGAAAACATTTACTCTTATCAATTTTTATCTTTTTTTCAAAATTAAAGCTGATAAAATTTCCTACAAAATAGTTACATGCATTTCTTTTGTAGGACATACCGTAAGCGAGTTAAAGAGTTAGATATAAATAATCTTTAACAAAAATTTGCTTTAAAATTAAATGTTTGAAAAACTGAAATTAAACTAAATTAATTGTGTCTAACACTTTGGTAGAGGAAAATGGAAAAAACATAAAAGTCACTAAAGGTTTCAGAGTCGTCTTTAGTCGTCATATTAATAACAATAACATTAATAATAATAATGCTAATAGTACTATATTTGCTTATATGCAAGCGCTTAATTAAGGTAACAGTTTTTTGGTTTCCTGCTTATATCTCGAAAACAGTTACTCCTATCAATTTTTATCTTTTTACTAAAATTAAAGCTGATAAAATTTCCTACAAAATAGTAATTTGCATTTTTCATGTAGGACTAACCATAAGCGAGATATAAGTTTGAAAATAATTAATATTTAAAAAAAAAGTGTTTTAACAGAAAATGTCTTGGGATTTAAAATACACTTAATTTATTGGGTCCAATAGTTTATTAGAAGAAAAAGGAGGTGACATAAAAGTCACTGAAGTCTTCAGAGTCGATTTTAAATGCTGCAATTTCGTCTTCGTCTCAAACATTGACAACTGAATTACATTTTTGTTCAGTAACAGTTACAGTTTTCTTATTGGTTTTTTGCTTATATCTCGAAAACTGTTACTCCTATCAATTTTTATCTTTATTTCAAAATTAAAGCTGCTAAAATTTCCTACAAAATCGTTAATTGCATTTTTCTTGTAGGACCAACCATAAGCGAGTTATAGAGTTGGATATAATAAATATTTAACAAAAATTTGCTTTAAAATAAAATGTTTGAAAAACTGAAATTAAACTAATTTAATTGTGTCTAACACTTTAGTAGAGGAAAAAGAAAAAGACATAAAAGTCACTAAAGGTTTCAGGGTCGTCTTTAGTCGTCATATTAATAACAATAACATTAATGATAATAATACTAATAGTACTAAATTTGCTTATATGCAAACGCTTAATTAAGGTAACAGTGTTTTGGTTTCTTGCTTATATCTCGAAAACAGTTACTCCTATCAATTTTTATCTTTTTACTAAAATTAAAGCTGACAAAATTTCCTACAAAATAGTTGTTTGCATTTCTTTTGTAAGACCAACCATAAGCGAGTTATAGAGTTGGATATAAATAATCTTCAACAAAAATTTGCTTTAAAATAAAATGTTTGAAAAACCAAAATTAAACTAAATTAATTGAGTCTAACACTTTAGTATAGGAAAAAGGAGAAGACATAAAAGTCACCAAAGTCTTCAGAGTCGTTTTTAGTCGTCATTTTAATAACAATAACATTAATAATAATAATACTAATAGTACTAAATTTGCTTATATGCAAGCGCTTTATTAAGGTAACAGTTTTTTGGTTTCTTGCTTATATCTCGAAAACAGTTACTCCTATCAATTTTTATCTTTTTACTAAAATTAAAGCTGATAAAATTTTCTACAAAATAGTTAACTGCATTTTTCTTGTAGGACCAAGCATAAGCGATTTATAGAGATGGATATAAATAATATTTAACAAAAATTTGCTTTAAAATAAAATGTTTGAAATACTGAAATTAAACTAAATTAATTGTGTCTAACACTTTAGTAGAGGAAAAAGAAGAAGACATAAAAGTCACTAAAGGTTTGAGAATCGCCTTTAATCGTCATATTAATAACAATAACATTAATAATAATATTACTAATAGTACTAAATTTGCTTATATGCAAACGCTTAATTAAGTTAACAGTTTTTTGGTTTCTTGCTTATATCTCGAAAACAGTTACTCCTATCAACTTTTATCCTTTTACTAAAATTAAAGCTGATAAAATTTCCTACAAAATAGTAATTTGCATTTTTCATGTAGGACTAACCATAAGCGAAATATAAGTTTGATAATAACTAATATTTAAAAAAAAGTGCTTTAACAGAAAATGTCTTGTGATTTAAAATACACTTAATTTATTAGGTCCAATACTTTATTAGAAGAAAAAGGAGGTGACATAAAAGTCACTGAAGTCTTCAGAGTCGATTTTAAATGCTGCATTTTCATCTTCGTCTCAAACATTAAAAACTGAATTACATTTTTGCTCAGTAACAGTTACAGTTTTCTTATTGGTTTTTTGCTTATATCTCGAAAACTGTTACTCCTATCAATTTTTATCTTTCTTTCAAAATTAAAGCTGATAAAATTTCCTACAAAATCGTTATTTGCATTTTTCTTGTAGGACCAACCATAAGCGAGTTATAGAGTTGGATATAAATAATCTTTAACAAAAATTTGCTTTAAAATAAAATGTTTGAAAAACCAATATTAAACTAAATTAATTGGGTCTAACACTTTAGTAGAGGAAAAAAAAGACATAAAGTCACCAAAGTCTTCAGAGTTGTTTTTAGTACTAAATTTGCTTATATGCAAGCGCTTAATTAACGTAACAGTTTTTTGGTTTCTTGCTTATATCTCGAAAACAGTTACTCCTATCAATTTTTATCTTTCTACTAAAATTAAAGCTGATAAAATTTCCCACAAAATAGTAATTTGCATTTTTCATGTAGGACTAACCATAAGCGAGATATAAGTTTGAAAATAATTAATATTTGAAAAAAAAGTGTTTTAACAGAAAATGTCTTGGGATTTAAAATACACTTAATTTATTGGGTCCAATACTTTATTAGAAGAAAAAGGAGGTGACATAAAAGTCACTGAAGTCTTCAGAGTCAATTTTAAATGCTGCATTTTCGTCTTCGTCTCAAACATTGAAAACTGAATTACATTTTTGTTCAGTAAGAGTTACAGTTTTCTTATTGGTTTTTTGCTTATATCTCGAAAACTGTTACTCCTATCAATTTTTATCTTTCTTTCAAAATTGAAGCTGATAAAATTTCCAACAAAATCGTTATTTGTATTTTTCTTGTAGGACCAACCATAAGCGAGTTATAGAGTTGGATATAAATAATCTATAACAAAAATTTGCTTTAAAATAAAATGTTTGAAAAACCGATATTAAACTAATTTAATTGGGTCTAACACTTTAGTAGAGGAAAAAGGAGAAGACATAAAGTTACCAAAGTCTTCAGAGTTGTTTTTAGTACTAAATTTGCTTATATGCAAGCGCTTAATTAAGGTAACAGTTTTTTGGTTTCTTGCTTATATCTCGAAAACAGTTACTCCTATCAATTTTTATCTTTTTACTAAAATTAAAGCTGATAAAATTTCCTACAAAATAGTAATTTGCATTTTTCATGTAGGACTAACCATAAGCGAGATATAAGTTTGAAAATAATTAATATTTAAAAAAAAGTGTTTTAACAGAAAACGTCTTGGGTTTTAAAATACACTTAATTTATTGGGTCCAATAGTTTATTAGAAGAAAAAGGAGGTGACATAAAAGTCACTGAAGTCTTCAGAGTCGATTTTAAATGCTGCATTTTCGTCTTCGTCTCAAACATTGAAAACTGAATTACATTTTTGTCCAGTAACAGTTACAGTTTTCTTATTGGTTTTTTGCTTATATCTCGAAAACTGTTATTCCAATTAATTTTTATCTTTATTTCAAAATTAATGCTGATAAAATTTCCTACAAAATCGTTATTTGCATTTTTCATGTAGGACCAACCATAAGCGAGTTACAGAGTTGGATATAAATAATCTTTAACAAAAATTTGCTTTAAAATAAAATGTTTGAAAAACCGATATTAAACTAATTTAATTGGGTCTAACACTTTAGTAGAGGAAAAAGGAGAAGACATAAAGTTACCAAAGTCTTCAGAGTTGTTTTTAGTACTAAATTTGCTTATATGCAAGCGCTTAATTAAGGTAACAGTTTTTTGGTTTCTTGCTTATATCTCGAAAACAGTTACTCCTATCAATTTTTATCTTTCTTTCAAAATTGAAGCTGATAAAATTTCCAACAAAATCGTTATTTGTATTTTTCTTGTAGGACCAACCATAAGCGAGTTATAGAGTTGGATATAAATAATCTTTAACAAAAATTTGCTTTAAAATAAAATGTTTGAAAAACCGATATTAAACTAATTTAATTGGGTCTAACACTTTAGTAGAGGAAAAAGGAGAAGACATAAAGTTACCAAAGTCTTCAGAGTTGTTTTTAGTACTAAATTTGCTTATATGCAAGCGCTTAATTAAGGCAACAGTTTCTTGCTTATATCTCGAAAACAGTTACTCCTATCAATTTTTATCTTTTTACAAAAATTAAAGCTGATAAAATTTCCTACAAAATAGTTATTTGCATTTTTTATGTAGGACTAACCATAAGCGAGATATAAGTTTGAAAATAATTAATATTTAAAAAAAAGTGTTTTAACAGAAAACGTCTTGGGATTTAAAATACACTTAATTTATTGGGTCCAATAGTTTATTAGAAGAAAAAGGAGGTGACATAAAAGTCACTGAAGTCTTCAGAGTCGATTTTAAATGCTGCATTTTCGTCTTCGTCTCAAACATTGAAAACTGAATTACATTTTTGTCCAGTAACAGTTACAGTTTTCTTATTGGTTTTTTGCTTATATCTCGAAAACTGTTATTCCAATTAATTTTTATCTTTATTTCAAAATTAATGCTGATAAAATTTCCTACAAAATCGTTATTTGCATTTTTCTTGTAGGACCAACCATAAGCGAGTTATAGAGTTGGATATAAATAATCTTTAACAAAAATTTGCTTTAAAATAAAATGTTTGAAAAACCGATATTAAACTAATTTAATTGGGTCTAACACTTTAGTAGAGGAAAAAGGAGAAGACATAAAGTTACCAAAGTCTTCAGAGTTGTTTTTAGTACTAAATTTGCTTATATGCAAGCGCTTAATTAAGGTAACAGTTTTTTGGTTTCTTGCTTATATCTCGAAAACAGTTACTCCTATCAATTTTTATCTTTTTACTAAAATTAAAGCTGATAAAATTTCCTACAAAATAGTAATTTGCATTTTTCATGTAGGACTAACCATAAGCGAGATATAAGTTTGAAAATAATTAATATTTAAAAAAAAGTGTTTTAACAGAAAACGTCTTGGGATTTAAAATACACTTAATTTATTGGGTCCAATAGTTTATTAGAAGAAAAAGGAGGTGTCATAAAAGTCACTGAAGTCTTCAGAGTCGATTTTAAATGCTGCATTTTCGTCTTCGTCTCAAACATTGAAAACTGAATTACATTTTTGTCCAGTAACAGTTACAGTTTTCTTATTGGTTTTTTGCTTATATCTCGAAAACTGTTATTCCAATTAATTTTTATCTTTATTTCAAAATTAATGCTGATAAAATTTCCTACAAAATCGTTATTTGCATTTTTCATGTAGGACCAACCATAAGCGAGTTATAGAGTTGGATATAAATAATATTTATCTACGATCATCAAATAATATAACCATTACTGTTGTGAAAGTTCCACTGTAAATTTTCATTTTATCCATCGACAAATTAAAAGAAGTCTCTGATTGGTTTTCACCCATGGGTAAAATTGACAGAATTTTTTATCCATTGGGATTGGAACCAATCAAAATTGAAAATATTGGAATTTTATCTGTTCCACCACTTTTATGTTGGCAATTGTGTGCCGTAACCGCAGCAATATAACCAAACAAGCCAAATCAGCTGACAACAAAAACAAACAGCTAATTATTTAGTCGGAACTAGTAGTGAAATCTGTGATTGTTCAAGCAGTTTTTTGTGACAGAAAGTTATTTAAAATGTTGGAAGAAGAGAATGAAATGACCTGCACGCCACCTGACATTCGCAATATCGCAACGAGTGCAATAGAAAATCTTCTACCACAAAAATCGCGGCACAAATATGAGTGTGTTTATGAAAGGTTTTTAAAATGGCGCGCAGAAAAAAATACAACTTCTTTTTCTGAAAATATTATATTAAGTTATTTTGTGATGCTTGCAGAAAAGTATTCATCTTCTTCTCTTTGGAGTTACTACTCAATGCTTAAAAGTACGTTAGTCATTCGTCACGATATACATATTGAGAACTATAAAAAACTTCAAGCATTTTTGAAGCGCAAATCTGAGACATACAAACCTAAAAAATCGAAAACTTTATCTTCGGAAAATATAAAAGAGTTTATCGAGAAGGCACCAGATGAAAAATATCTTGTAACGAAGGTAAAAAACACAAACTGTTATATACAAATTATTAAATACCTGCATTTCTTCAAGGTGGCTGTAATAATGGGTATAATGGGTGCCTGCAGATCTCAAGAATTGCATGCAATGAAACTAGAGCACATCGATGATTTAGATCGAGCTTTGCTTGTCAAAATTCCCGATACCAAAAGTTACTCCTATCAATTTTTATCTTTTTACTAAAATTAAAACTGATAAAATTTCCTACAAAATAGTTATTTGCATTTTTCTTGTAGGACCAAGCATAAGCGAGTTATAGAGATGGATATAAATAATATTTAACAAAAATTTGCTTTAAAATAAAATGTTTGAAATACTGAAATTAAACTAAATTAATTGTGTCTAACACTTTAGTCGTCATATTAATAACAATAACATTAATAATAATAATACTAATAGTACTAAATTTGCTTATATGCAAGCGCTTAATTAAGGCAACAGTTTCTTGCTTATATCTCGAAAACAGTTACTCCTATCAATTTTTATCTTTTTACAAAAATTAAAGCTGATAAAATTTCCTACAAAATAGTTATTTGCATTTTTTATGTAGGACTAACCATAAGCGAGATATAAGTTTGAAAATAATTAATATTTAAAAAAAAAGTACTTTGACAGAAAATGTCTTGTGATTTATAATACACTTAATTTATTTGGTCCAATACTTTATTAGAAAAAGGAAGTGACATAAAAGTCACTGAAGTCTTTAGAGTCGTTTATAATGCTGCATTTTTGTCTTAGTCTCAAATATTGAAAACTGATTTACATTTTTGTTCAGTAACAGTTACAGTTTTCTTATTGGTTTTTTGCTTATATCTCGAAACCAGTTACTCCTATCAATTTTTACCTTTTTTTCAAAATTAAAGCTGATAAAATTTCCTACAAAATAGTTAATTGCATTTTTTTTGTAAGACCAACCATAAGCGAGTTATAGTGTTGGATATAAATAATCATTAACAAAAATTTGCTTTAAAATAAAATGTTTGAAAAACCGAAATTAAACTAAATAAATTGAGTCTAACACTTTAGTATAGGAAAAAGGAGAAGACATAAAAGTCACCAAAGCCTTGAGAGTCGTTTTTAGTCGTCATATTAATAACAATAACATTAATAATAATAATAATACTAATATTACTAAATTTGCTTATATGCAAGCGCTTAATTAAGATAACAGTTTCTTGCTTATATCTCGAAAACAGTTACTCCTATCAATTTTTATCTTTTTACTAAAATTAAAGCTGATAAAATTTCCTACAAAATATTTATTTGCATTTTTTATGTAGGACTAACCATAAGCGAGATATAAGTTTGAAAATAATTAATATTTAAAAAAAAGTGCTTTAACAGAAAATGTCTTGTGATTTAAAATACACTTAATTTTTTAGGTCCAATACTTTATTAGAAAAAAAAGGGGGTGACATATAAGTCTAACACTTTAGTAGAGGAAAAAGGAGGAGACATAAAAGTCACTAAAGTCTTAGAGTTGTCTTTAGTTGTCATATTAATAACAATAACATTTATAATAACAATACTAGTAGTACTAAATTTGCTTATATGCAAGCGCTTAATTAAGGTAACAGTTTTTTTGTTTTTTGCTTATTTCTCGAAAACAGTTACTCCTATCAATTTTTACTTTTTCACCAAAATTGAAGGTGATAAAATTTCCTACAAAATAGTTATTTGCATTTTTCATGTAGAACTAACCATAAGCGAGATATAAGTTTGAAAATAATTAATAATTAAAAAAAAGTGTTTTAACAGAAAATGTCTTGTGATTTAAAATACACTTAATTTATTGGGTCCAATACTTTATTAGAAGAAAAAGGAGGTGACATAAAAGTCACTGAAGTCTTCAGAGTCGTTTTTAAATGCTGCATTTTTGTCTTAATCTCAAACATTGAAAACTGAATTACATTTTTGTTCAGTAACAGTTACAGTTTTTTTATTGGTTTTTTGCTTATATCTCGAAAACAGTTCCTCCTATCAAATTTTATCTTTCTTTCAAAATTAAAGCTGATAAAATTTCCAACAAAATAGTTATTTACATTTTTCTTGTAGGACCAAGCATAAACGAGTTATAGAGTTGGATATAAATAATATTTAACAAAAATTTGCTTTAAAATAAAATGCTTGATAAACCGGAATTAAACTAAATTAATTGTGTCTAACACTTTAGTAGAGGAAAAAGGAGAAGACATAAAAGTCACCAAAGTCTTCAGAGTCGTTTTAGTCGTCATATTAATAACAATAACATTAATAATAATAATACTAATAGTACTAAATTTGCTTATATGCAAACGCTTAATTAAGGTAACAGTTTTTTGGTTTCTTGCTTATATCTCGAAAACAGTTACTCCAATCAATTTTTATCTTTTTTTCAAAATTAAAGCTGATAAAATTTCCTACAAAATAGTTATTTGCATTTTTTTGTAGGACCAACCATAAGCGAGTTATAGAGTTGGATATAAATAATCTTTAACAAAAATTTGCTTTAAAATAAAATGTTTGAAAAACCGAAATTAAACTAAATTAAGACTAACACTTTAGTAGAGGAAAAAGGAGAAGACATAAAAGTCACCAAAGTCTTGAGAGTCGTTTTAGTCGTCATATTAATAACAATAACATTAATATTAATAATACTAATATTATTAAATTTGCTTATACGCAAGCGCTTAATTAAGGTAACAGTTTTTTGGTTTCTTTATCTTTAACAAAAATTTGCTTTAAAATAAAATGTTTGAAAAACCGAAATTAAACTAAGTTAATTGTGTCTAACACTTTAGTAGAGAAAAAAGAAGAAGACATAAAAGTCACCAAAGTCTTCAGAGTTGTTTTTAGTACTAAATTTGCTTATATGCAAGCCCTTAATTAAGGTAACAGTTTATTGGTTTCTTGCTTATATCTCGAAAACAGTTACTCCTATCAATTTTTATCTTTTCACTAAAATTAAAGCTGATAAAATTTCCTACAAAATAGTTATTTGTATTTTTCATGTAGGACTAACCATAAGCGAGATATAAGTTTGAAAATAATTGATATTTAAAAAAAAATGTCCTTTAACAGAAAATGTCTTGTGATTTAAAATACACTTAATTTATTGGGTCTAATACTTTATTAGAAGAGAAAGGAGGTGACAGAAATGTCACTGAAGTTTTTAGAGTCGTTTGTAAATGATGCATTTTCGTCTTCGTCTCAAATATTGAAAACTGAATTACATTTTTGTTCAGTAACTGTAACAGTTTTCACTTTGGTTTTTTGCTTATATCTCGAAAACATTTACTCTTATCAATTTTTATCTTTTTTTCAAAATTAAAGCTGATAAAATTTCCTACAAAATAGTTACATGCATTTCTTTTGTAGGACATACCGTAAGCGAGTTAAAGAGTTAGATATAAGTAATCTTTAACAAAAATTTGCTTTAAAATTAAATGTTTGAAAAACTGAAATTAAACTAAATTAATTGTGTCTAACACTTTAGTAGAGGAAAATGGAAAAAACATAAAAGTCACTAAAGGTTTCAGAGTCGTCTTTAGTCGTCATATTAATAACAATAACATTAATAATAATAATGCTAATAGTACTATATTTGCTTATATGCAAGCGCTTAATTAAGGTAACAGTTTTTTGGTTTCCTGCTTATATCTCGAAAACAGTTACTCCTATCAATTTTTATCTTTTTACTAAAATTAAGCTGATAAAATTTCCTACAAAATAGTAATTTGCATTTTTCATGTAGGACTAACCATAAGCGAGATATAAGTTTGAAAATAATTAATATTTAAAAAAAAAGTGTTTTAACAGAAAATGTCTTGGGATTTAAAATACACTTAATTTATTGGGTCCAATAGTTTATTAGAAGAAAAAGGAGGTGACATAAAAGTCACTGAAGTTTTCAGAGTCGATTTTAAATGCTGCAATTTCGTCTTCGTCTCAAACATTGACAACTGAATTACATTTTTGTTCAGTAACAGTTACAGTTTTCTTATTGGTTTTTTGCTTATATCTCGAAAACTGTTACTCCTATCAATTTTTATCTTTATTTCAAAATTAAAGCTGCTAAAATTTCCTACAAAATCGTTAATTGCATTTTTCTTGTAGGACCAACCATAAGCGAGTTATAGAGTTGGATATAATAAATATTTAACAAAAATTTGCTTTAAAATAAAATGTTTGAAAAACTGAAATTAAACTAATTTAATTGTGTCTAACACTTTAGTAGAGGAAAAAGAAAAAGACATAAAAGTCACTAAAGGTTTCAGGGTCGTCTTTAGTCGTCATATTAATAACAATAACATTAATGATAATAATACTAATAGTACTAAATTTGCTTATATGCAAACGCTTAATTAAGGTAACAGTGTTTTGGTTTCTTGCTTATATCTCGAAAACAGTTACTCCTATCAATTTTTATCTTTTTACTAAAATTAAAGCTGACAAAATTTCCTACAAAATAGTTGTTTGCATTTCTTTTGTAAGACCAACCATAAGCGAGTTATAGAGTTGGATATAAATAATCTTCAACAAAAATTTGCTTTAAAATAAAATGTTTGAAAAACCAAAATTAAACTAAATTAATTGAGTCTAACACTTTAGTATAGGAAAAAGGAGAAGACATAAAAGTCACCAAAGTCTTCAGAGTCGTTTTTAGTCGTCATTTTAATAACAATAACATTAATAATAATAATACTAATAGTACTAAATTTGCTTATATGCAAGCGCTTTATTAAGGTAACAGTTTTTTGGTTTCTTGCTTATATCTCGAAAACAGTTACTCCTATCAATTTTTATCTTTTTACTAAAATTAAAGCTGATAAAATTTTCTACAAAATAGTTAACTGCATTTTTCTTGTAGGACCAAGCATAAGCGATTTATAGAGATGGATATAAATAATATTTAACAAAAATTTGCTTTAAAATAAAATGTTTGAAATACTGAAATTAAACTAAATTAATTGTGTCTAACACTTTAGTAGAGGAAAAAGAAGAAGACATAAAAGTCACTAAAGGTTTGAGAATCGCCTTTAATCGTCATATTAATAACAATAACATTAATAATAATATTACTAATAGTACTAAATTTGCTTATATGCAAACGCTTAATTAAGTTAACAGTTTTTTGGTTTCTTGCTTATATCTCGAAAACAGTTACTCCTATCAATTTTTATCCTTTTACTAAAATTAAAGCTGATAAAATTTCCTACAAAATAGTAATTTGCATTTTTCATGTAGGACTAACCATAAGCGAAATATAAGTTTGATAATAACTAATATTTAAAAAAAAGTGCTTTAACAGAAAATGTCTTGTGATTTAAAATACACTTAATTTATTAGGTCCAATACTTTATTAGAAGAAAAAAGAGGTGACATAAAAGTCACTGAAGTCTTCAGAGTCGATTTTAAATGCTGCATTTTTATCTTCGTCTCAAACATTGAAAACTGAATTACATTTTTGCTCAGTAACAGTTACAGTTTTCTTATTGGTTTTTTGCTTATATCTCGAAAACTGTTACTCCTATCAATTTTTATCTTTCTTTCAAAATTAAAGCTGATAAAATTTCCTACAAAATCGTTATTTGCATTTTTCTTGTAGGACCAACCATAAGCGAGTTATAGAGTTGGATATAAATAATCTTTAACAAAAATTTGCTTTAAAATAAAATGTTTGAAAAACCAATATTAAACTAAATTAATTGGGTCTAACACTTCAGTAGAGGAAAAAAAAGACATAAAGTCACCAAAGTCTTCAGAGTTGTTTTTAGTACTAAATTTGCTTATATGCAAGCGCTTAATTAACGTAACAGTTTTTTGGTTTCTTGCTTATATCTCGAAAACAGTTACTCCTATCAATTTTTATCTTTTTACTAAAATTAAAGCTGATAAAATTTCCTACAAAATAGTAATTTGCATTTTTCATGTAGGACTAACCATAAGCGAGATATAAGTTTGAAAATAATTAATATTTAAAAAAAAGTGTTTTAACAGAAAACGTCTTGGGATTTAAAATACACTTAATTTATTGGGTCCAATAGTTTATTAGAAGAAAAAGGAGGTGACATAAAAGTCACTGAAGTCTTCAGAGTCGATTTTAAATGCTGCATTTTCGTCTTCTTCTCAAACATTGAAAACTGAATTACATTTTTGTTCAGTAAGAGTTACAGTTTTCTTATTGGTTTTTTGCTTATATCTCGAAAACTGTGACTCCTATCAATTTTTATCTTTCTTTCAAAATTGAAGCTGATAAAATTTCCAACAAAATCGTTATTTGTATTTTTCTTGTAGGACCAACCATAAGCGAGTTATAGAGTTGGATATAAATAATCTTTAACAAAAATTTGCTTTAAAATAAAATGTTTGAAAAACCGATATTAAACTAATTTAATTGGGTCTAACACTTTAGTAGAGGAAAAAGGAGAAGACATAAAGTTACCAAAGTCTTCAGAGTTGTTTTTAGTACTAAATTTGCTTATATGCAAGCGCTTAATTAAGGTAACAGTTTTTTGGTTTCTTGCTTATATCTCGAAAACAGTTACTCCTATCAATTTTTATCTTTTTACTAAAATTAAAGCTGATAAAATTTCCTACAAAATAGTAATTTGCATTTTTCATGTAGGACTAACCATAAGCGAGATATAAGTTTGAAAATAATTAATATTTAAAAAAAAGTGTTTTAACAGAAAACGTCTTGGGATTTAAAATACACTTAATTTATTGGGTCCAATAGTTTATTAGAAGAAAAAGGAGGTGACATAAAAGTCACTGAAGTCTTCAGAGTCGATTTTAAATGCTGCATTTTCGTCTTCGTCTCAAACATTGAAAACTGAATTACATTTTTGTCCAGTAACAGTTACAGTTTTCTTATTGGTTTTTTGCTTATATCTCGAAAACTGTTATTCCAATTAATTTTTATCTTTATTTCAAAATTAATGCTGATAAAATTTCCTACAAAATCGTTATTTGCATTTTTCATGTAGGACCAACCATAAGCGAGTTATAGAGTTGGATATAAATAATATTTATCTACGATCATCAAATAATATAACCATTACTGTTGTGAAAGTTCCACTGTAAATTTTCATTTTATCCATCGACAAATTAAAAGAAGTCTCTGATTGGTTTTCACCCATGGGTAAAATTGACAGAATTTTTTATCCATTGGGATTGGAACCAATCAAAATTGAAAATATTGGAATTTTATCTGTTCCACCACTTTTATGTTGGCAATTGTGTGCCGTAACCGCAGCAATATAACCAAACAAGCCAAATCAGCTGACAACAAAAACAAACAGCTAATTATTTAGTCGGAACTAGTAGTGAAATCTGTGATTGTTCAAGCAGTTTTTTGTGACAGAAAGTTATTTAAAATGTTGGAAGAAGAGAATGAAATGACCTGCACGCCACCTGACATTCGCAATATCGCAACGAGTGCAATAGAAAATCTTCTACCACAAAAATCGCGGCACAAATATGAGTGTGTTTATGAAAGGTTTTTAAAATGGCGCGCAGAAAAAAACACAACTTCTTTTTCTGAAAATATTATATTAAGTTATTTTGTGATGCTTGCAGAAAAGTATTCATCTTCTTCTCTTTGGAGTTACTACTCAATGCTTAAAAGTACGTTAGTCATTCGTCACGATATACATATTGAGAACTATAAAAAACTTCAAGCATTTTTGAAGCGCAAATCTGAGACATACAAACCTAAAAAATCGAAAACTTTATCTTCGGAAAATATAAAAGAGTTTATCGAGAAGGCACCAGATGAAAAATATCTTGTAACGAAGGTAAAAAACACAAACTGTTATATACAAATTATTAAATACCTGCATTTCTTCAAGGTGGCTGTAATAATGGGTATAATGGGTGCCTGCAGATCTCAAGAATTGCATGCAATGAAACTAGAGCACATCGATGATTTAGATCGAGCTTTGCTTGTCAAAATTCCCGATACCAAAAGTTACTCCTATCAATTTTTATCTTTTTACTAAAATTAAAGCTGATAAAATTTCCTACAAAATAGTTATTTGCATTTTTCTTGTAGGACCAAGCATAAGCGAGTTATAGAGATGGATATAAATAATATTTAACAAAAATTTGCTTTAAAATAAAATGTTTGAAATACTGAAATTAAACTAAATTAATTGTGTCTAACACTTTAGTCGTCATATTAATAACAATAACATTAATAATAATAATACTAATAGTACTAAATTTGCTTATATGCAAGCGCTTAATTAAGGCAACAGTTTCTTGCTTATATCTCGAAAACAGTTACTCCTATCAATTTTTATCTTTTTACAAAAATTAAAGCTGATAAAATTTCCTACAAAATAGTTATTTGCATTTTTTATGTAGGACTAACCATAAGCGAGATATAAGTTTGAAAATAATTAATATTTAAAAAAAAAGTACTTTGACAGAAAATGTCTTGTGATTTATAATACACTTAATTTATTGGGTCCAATACTTTATTAGAAAAAGGAAGTGACATAAAAGTCACTGAAGTCTTCAGAGTCGTTTTTAAATGCTGCATTTTTGTCTTAGTCTCAAATATTGAAAACTGATTTACATTTTTGTTCAGTAACAGTTACAGTTTTCTTATTGGTTTTTTGCTTATATCTCGAAACCAGTTACTCCTATCAATTTTTACCTTTTTTTCAAAATTAAAGCTGATAAAATTTCCTACAAAATAGTTAATTGCATTTTTTTTGTAAGACCAACCATAAGCGAGTTATAGTGTTGGATATAAATAATCATTAACAAAAATTTGCTTTAAAATAAAATGTTTGAAAAACCGAAATTAAACTAAATAAATTGAGTCTAACACTTTAGTATAGGAAAAAGGAGAAGACATAAAAGTCACCAAAGCCTTGAGAGTCGTTTTTAGTCGTCATATTAATAACAATAACATTAATAATAATAATAATACTAATATTACTAAATTTGCTTATATGCAAGCGCTTAATTAAGATAACAGTTTCTTGCTTATATCTCGAAAACAGTTACTCCTATCAATTTTTATCTTTTACTAAAATTAAAGCTGATAAAATTTCCTACAAAATATTTATTTGCATTTTTTATGTAGGACTAACCATAAGCGAGATATAAGTTTGAAAAATAATTAATATTTAAAAAAAAGTGCTTTAACAGAAAATGTCTTGTGATTTAAAATACACTTAATTTATTGGGTCCAATACTTTATTAGAAGAAAAAGGAGGTGACATAAAAGTCACTGAAGTCTTCAGAGTCGTTTTTAAATGCTGCATTTTCGTCTTCGTCTCAAACATTGAAAACTGAATTACATTTTTTTCAGTAACTGTAACAGTTTTCACTTTGGTTTTTTGCTTATATCTCGAAAACACCAAAATAGTTATTTACATTTTTCTTGTAGGACCAAGCATAAGCAAGTTATAGAGTTGGATATAAATAATATTAAACAAAAATTTGCTTTAAAATAAAATGTTTAAAAAACTGAAATTAAACTAAATTAATTGTGTCTAACACTTTAGTAGAGGAAAAAGAAGGAGACATAAAAGTCACTTAAGTCTTAGAGTTGTCTTTAGTCGTCATATTAATAACAATAACATTTATAATAACAATACTAATAGTACTAAATTTGCTTATATGCAAGCGCTTAATTAAGGTAACAGTTTTTTTGTTTTTTGCTTATATCTCGAAAACAGTTACTCCTATCAATTTTTACTTTTTCACCAAAATTAAAGGTGATAAAATTTCCTACAAAATATTTATTTGCATTTTTTATGTAGGACTAACCATAAGCGAGATATAAGTTTGAAAAATAATTAATATTTAAAAAAAAGTGCTTTAACAGAAAATGTCTTGTGATTTAAAATACACTTAATTTATTGGGTCCAATACTTTATTAGAAGAAAAAGGAGGTGACATAAAAGTCACTGAAGTCTTCAGAGTCGTTTTTAAATGCTGCATTTTCGTCTTCGTCTCAAACATTGAAAACTGAATTACATTTTTTTCAGTAACTGTAACAGTTTTCACTTTGGTTTTTTGCTTATATCTCGAAAACACCAAAATAGTTATTTACATTTTTCTTGTAGGACCAAGCATAAGCAAGTTATAGAGTTGGATATAAATAATATTAAACAAAAATTTGCTTTAAAATAAAATGTTTAAAAAACTGAAATTAAACTAAATTAATTGTGTCTAACACTTTAGTAGAGGAAAAAGAAGGAGACATAAAAGTCACTTAGGTCTTAGAGTTGTCTTTAGTCGTCATATTAATAACAATAACATTTATAATAACAATACTAATAGTACTAAATTTGCTTATATGCAAGCGCTTAATTAAGGTAACAGTTTTTTTGTTTTTTGCTTATATCTCGAAAACAGTTACTCCTATCAATTTTTACTTTTTCACCAAAATTAAAGGTGATAAAATTTCCTACAAAATAGTTATTTGCATTTTTCATGTAGAACTAACCATAAGCGAGATATAAGTTTGAAAATAATTAATAATTAAAAAAAAGTGTTTTAACAGAAAATGTCTTGTGATTTAAAATACACTTAATTTATTGGGTCCAATACTTTATTAGAAAAAAAAGGAGGTGACATAAAAGTCACTGAAGTTTTCAGAGTCGTTTTTAAATGCTGCATTTTTGTCTTCGTCTCAAACATTGAAAACTGTATTACATTTTTGTTCAGTAACAGTTACAGTTTTCTTATTGGTTTTTTTGCTTATATCGCGAAAACAGTTACTCCTATCAAATTTTATCTTTCTTTCAAAATTAAAGCTGATAAAATTTCCAACAAAATAGTTATTTACATTTTTCTTGTAGGACCAAGCATAAACGAGTTATAGAGTTGGATATAAATAATATTTAACAAAAATTTGCTTTAAAATAAAATGCTTGAAAAACCGGAATTAAACTAAATTAATTGTGTCTAACACTTAAGTAGAGGAAAAAGGAGAAGACATAAAAGTCACTAAATGTTTCAGAGTCGTCTTTAGTCGTCATATTAATAACAATAACATTAATAATAATAATACTAATAGTACTAAATTTGCTTATATGCAAACGCTTAATTAAGGTAACAGTTTTTTGGTTTCTTGCTTATATCTCGAAAACAGTTACTCCTATCAATTTTTATCTTTTTTTCAAAATTAAAGCTGATAAAATTTTCTACAAAATAGTTATTTGCATTTTTTTGTAGGACCAACCATAAGCGAGTTATAGAGTTGGATATAAATAATCTTTAACAAAAATTTGCTTTAAAATAAAATGTTTGAAAAACCGAAATTAAACTAAATTAAGACTAACACTTTAGTAGAGGAAAAAGGAGAAGATATAAAAGTCACCAAAGTCTTGAGAGTCGTTTTTAGTCGTCATATTAATAACAATAACATTAATAATAATAATAATACTAATATTACTAAATTTGCTTATATGCAAGCGCTTAATTAAGGTAACAGTTTTTTAGTTTCTTGCTTATATCTCGAAAACAGTTACTCCTATTAATTTTTATCTTTTTACTAAAATTAAAGCTGATAAAATTTCCTACAAAATAGTAATTTGCATTTTTCATGTAGGACTAACCATAAGCGAGATATAAGATTGAAAATAATTAATATTTAAAAAAAAAGTGCTTTAACAGAAAATGTCTTGTGATTTAAAATACACTTAATTTAATGGGTCCAATACTTTATTAGAAGAAAAAGGAGGAGACATAAAAGTCACTGAAGTCTTCAGAGACGATTTTAAATGCTGCATTTTCGTCTTTGTCTCAAACATTGAAAACTGAATTACATTTTTGTTCAGTAACAGTTACAGTTTTCTTATTGGTTTTTTGCTTATATCTCGAAAATAGTTACTTCTATCAATTTTTATCTTTTTTTCAAAATTAAAGCTGATAAAATTTTCTACAAAATAGTTATTCGCATTTTTTTTGTAGGACCAACCATAACCGAGTTATAGAGTTGGATATAAATAATCTTTAACAAAAATTTGCTTTAAAATAAAATGTTTGAAAAACCGAAATTAAACTAAATTAATTGTGTCTAACACTTTAGTAGAAGAAAAAGGAGAAGACATAAAAGTCACCAAAGTCTTCAGAGTTGTTTTTGGTACTAAATTTGCTTATATGCAAGCCCTTAATTAAAGTAACAGTTTTTTGGTTTCTTGCTTATATCTCGAAAACAGTTACTCCTATCAATTTTTATCTTTTCACTAAAATTAAAGCTGATAAAATTTCCTACAAAACAGTTGTTTGCATTTTTCATGTAGGACTAACCATAAGCGTGATTTTAAATCACAAGAAATTTTCTGTTAAAGCACATTTTTTTTTAAATATTATTTATTTTCAAACTTATATCTCGCTTATGGTTAGTCCTACATGAAAAATGCAAATAACTATTTTGTAGGAAATTTTATCAGCTTTAATTTTAGTGAAAAGATACAAATTGATAGGAGTATCTGTTTTCGAGGTATAAGCAAGAAACCAAAAAACTGTTACTTTAATTAAGGGCTTGCATATAAGCAAATTTAGTACTAAAAACCACTCTGAAGACTTTGGTAACTTTTATGTCTTCTCCTTTTTCTTCTGCTAAAGTGTTAGACACAATTAATTTAGTTTAATTTCGGTTTTTCAAACATTTTATTTTAAAGCAAATTTTTGTTAAAGATTATTTATATCCAACTCTATAACTCGCTTATGGTTGGTCCTACAAAAAAAATGCGAATAACTATTTTGTAGAAAATTTTATCAGCTTTAATTTTGAAAGAAAGATAAAAATTAATAAGAGTAACAGTTTTCGAGATATAAGCAAAAAACCAATAAGAAAACTGTAACTGTTACTGAAGAAAAATGTAATTTAGTTTTCAATGTTTGAGACGAAAACGAAAATGCAGCATTTAAAATCGACTCTGAAAACTTCAGTGACTTTTATGTCACCTCCTTTTTCTTATAATAAAGTATTGGACCCAATTAATTTAGTTTAATTTCGGTTTTTCAAACATTTTATTTTAAAGCAAATTTTTGTTAAATATTATTTATATCCAACTCTATAACTCGCTTATGGTTGGTCCTACAAGAAAAATGCAAATAACTATTTTGTAGGAAATTTTATCAGCTTTAATTTTGAAAAAAAAAAATAAAAATTGATAGGAGTAACTGTTTTCGAGATATAAGCAAAAAACCAATATGAAAACTGTGACTGTTACTGAACCAAAATGTAATTCAGTTTTCAATGTTTGAGACGAAGACGAAACTGCAGCATTTAAAATCGACTCTGAAGACTTCAGTGACTTATATGTCACCCCCTTTTTTTTCTAATAAAGTATTAGACCCAATAAATTAAGTGTATTTTAAATCACAAGACATTTTCTGTTAAAGCACTTTTTTTTAAATATTAATTATTTTCAATCATATATCTCGCTAATGGTTAGTCTTACATGAAAAATGCAAATAACTATTTTGTAGGAAATTTTATCAGCTTTAATTTTAGTAAAAAGATAAAAATTGATAGGAGTAACTGTTTTCGAGATATAAGCAAGAAACCAAAAAACTGTTACCTTAATAAAGCGCTTGCATATAAGCAAATTTAGTACTATTAGTATTATTATTATTAATGTTATTGTTATTAATATGACGATTAAAGACAACTTTGAAACCTTTAGTGACTTTCATGTCTTCTTTTTTTCTTCTACTAATGTGTTAGACACAATTAAATTAGTTTAATTTCAGTTTTTCAAACATTTTATTTTAAAGCAAATTTTTCTTAAAGATTATTTATATCCAACTCTATAACTCGCTTATGGTTGGTCCTACAAAAAAAATGCTAAAAACTATTTTGTAGGAAATTTTATCTGCTTTAATTTTGAAGAAAAGATAAAAATTTATAGAAGTAACTGTTTTCGAGATATAAGCAAAAAACCAAAGTGAAAACTGTAACCGTTACTGAACAAAAATGTAATTCAGTTTTCAATGTTTGAGACGAAGACGAAAATGCAGCATTTAAAAACGACTATGAAAACTTCAGTGACTTTTAAGTCACCTTCTTTTTTTTCTAATAAAGTATTGGACTCAATAAATTAAGTGTATTTTAAATCACAAGACATTTTCTGTTAAAGCATTTTTTTTTTAAATATTGATTATTTTCAAACTTACATCTCGCTTATGGTTAGTCCTACATGAAAAATGCAAATAACTATTTTGTTGGAAATTTTATCAGCTTTAATTTTAGTAAAAAGATAAAAATTGATAGGAGTAACTGTTTTCGAAATATAAGCAAGAAACCAAAAAACTGTTAACTTAATTAAGCGTTTGCATATAAGCAAATTTAGTACTATTAGTAATATTATTATTAATGTTATTGTTATTAATATGACGATTAAAGACGACTCTGAAATTTTTAGTGACTTTTATGTCTCCTACTTTTTTCTCTACTAAAGTGTTAGACACAATTAATTTAGTTTAATTTCAGTATTTCAAACATTTTATTTTAAAGCAAATTTTTGTTAAATATTATTTAAATCCATCTCTATAACTCGCTTATGCTTGGTCCTACAAGAAAAATGCAAATAACTATTTCGTAGGAAATTTTATCAGCTTTAATTTTAGTAAAAAGATAAGAATTGATAGGAGTAACTGTTTTCGAGATATAAGCAAGAAACCAAAAAACTGTTACCTTAATAAAGCGCTTGCATATAAGCAGATTTAGTACTATTAGTATTATTATTATTAATGTTATTGTTATTAATATGACGACTAAAAACGATTCTGAAGACTTTGGTGACTTTTATGTCTTTTTCTTTTTTCTCTACTAAAGTGTTAGACTCAATTAATTTAGTTTAATTTCGGTTTTTCAAACATTTTATTTAAAGCAAATTTTTGTTAAATATTATTTATATCCAACTCTATAACTCGCTTATGGTTGGTCCTACAAGAAAAATGCAAATAACTATTTTGTAGGAAGCTTTATCAGCTTTAATTTTAAAAGAAAGATAAAAATTGATAGGAGTAACTGTTTTCGAGATATAAGCAAAAAACCAATAAGAAAACTGTAACAGTTACTGAACAAAAATGTAATTCAGTTTTCAATGTTTGAGACGAAGACGAAAATGCAGCATTTACAAACGACTCTAAAGACTTCAGTGACCTTTCTGTCACCTCTTTTTTCTTCTAATAAAGTATTGGACACAATAAATTAAGTGTATTTTAAATCACAAGACATTATCTGTTGAAGCACTTTTTTTTAAATTTTAATTATTTTCAAACTTATATCTCGCTTATGGTTAGTCCTACATTAAAAATGCAATTAACTATTTTGTAGGAAATTTTATCAGCTTTAATTTTAGTAAAAAGATAAAAATTGATAGGAGTAACTGTTTTCGAGATATAAGCAAGAAACCAAAAAATTGTTACCTGAATTAAGCGTTTGCATGTAAGCAAATTTAGTACTATTAGTATTATTATTATTAATGTTATTGTTATTAATATGACGACTAAAAACGATTCTGAAGACTTTGGTGACTTTTATGTCTTTTTCTTTTTTCTCTACTAAAGTGTGAGACACAATTAATTTAGTTTAATTTCAGTATTTCAAACATTTAACTTTTAAGCAAGTTTTTGTTAAATATTATTTATATCCAACTTTATAACTCGCTTATGGTTGGTCCTACAAGAAAAATGCAAATAACTATTTTGTAGGAAATTTTATCAGCTTTATTTTGAAAAAAAGATAAAAACTGATAGGAGTAATTGTTTTCGAGATATAAGCAAAAAACCAAAGTGAAAACTGTTACCGTTTCAGAACAAAAATGTAATTCAGTTTTCAATGTTTGAGACGAAGACGAAAATGCAGCATTTACAATCGACTCTGAAGACTTCAGTAACTTATATGTCATTACCTTTTTCTTCTAATAAAGTATTGGACCTAATAAATTAAGTGTATTTTAAATCACAAGACATTTTCTGTTAAAGCACTTTTTTTTTAAATATTAATTATTTTCAAACTTATATCTCGCTTATGGTTAGTCCTACATGAAAAATGCAAATAACTATTTTGTAGGAAATTTTATCAGCTTTAATTTTAGTAAAAAGATAAAAATTGATAGGAGTAACTGTTTTCGAGATATAAGCAAGAAACCAAAACACTGTTACCTTAATTAAGCGTTTGCATATAAGCAAATTTAGTACTATTAGTATTATTATCATTAATGTTATTGTTATTAATATGACGACTAAAGACGACTCTGAAACCTTTAGTGACTTTTATGTCTTTTTTTTTTTTCTACTAAAGTGTTAGACCCAATTAAATTAGTTTAATTTCAGTTTTTCAAACATTTTATTTTAAAGCAAATTTTTGTTAAATATTATTTATATCCAACTCTATAACTCGCTTATGGTTGGTCCTACATGAAAAATGCAAATAACGATTTTGTAGGAAATTTTATCAGCTTTAATTTTGAAATAAAGATAAAAATTGATAGGAGTAACAGTTTTCGAGATATAAGCAAAAAACCAATAAGAAAACTGTAACTGTTACTGAACAAAAATGTAATTCAGTTTTCAATGTTTGAGACGAAGACGAAAATGCTGCATTTAAAATCGACTCTGAAGACTTCAGTGACTTTTATGTCACCTCCTTTTTCTTCTAATAAACTATTGGACCCAATAAATTAAGTGTATTTTAAATCCCAAGACATTTTCTGTTAAAACACTTTTTTTTTAAATATTAATTATTTTCAAACTTATATCGCGCTTATGGTTAGTCCTACATGAAAAATGCAAATAACTATTTTGTAGGAAATTTTATCATCTTTAATTTTGGTGAAAAAGTAAAAATTGATAGGAGTAACTGTTTTCGAAATATAAGCAAGAAACCAAAAAACTGTTACCTTAATTAAGCGCTTGCATATAAGCAAATTTAGTACTAAAAACAATTCTGAAGGCTTTGGTGATTTTATGTCTTCTCTTTTTTCCTCTACTAAAGTGTTAGACCCAATTAATTTAGTTTAATATCGGTTTTTCAAACATTTTATTTTAAAGCAAATTTTTGTTAAAGATTATTTATATCCAACTCTATAACTCGCTTATGGTTGGTCCTACAAGAAAAATGCAAATAACGATTTTGTTGGAAATTTTATCAGCTTTAATTTTGAAAGAAAGATAAAAATTGATAGGAGTAACAGTTTTTGAGATATAAGCAAAAAACCAATAAGAAAACTGTAACTGTTACTGAACAAAAATGTAATTCAGTTTTCAATGTTTGAGACGAAGACGAAAATGCAGCTTTTAAAATCGACTCTGAAGACTTCAGTGACTTTTATGTCACCTCCTTTTTCTTCTAATAAAGTATTGGACCCAATAAATTAAGTGTATTTTAAATCACAAGACATTTTCTGTTAAAGCACTTTTTTTTAAATATTAGTTATTTTTAAACTTATATCTCGCTTATGGTTAGTCCTACATGAAAAATGCAAATTACTATTTTGTAGGAAATTTTATCAGCTTTAATTTTAGTAAAAAGATAAAAATTGATAGTAGTAACTGTTTTCGAGATATAAGCAAGAAACCAAAAAACTGTTAACTTAATTAAGCGTTTGCATATAAGCAAATTTAGTACTGTCAGTATTATTATTATTAATGTTATTGTTATTAATATGACGATTAAAGACGACTCTGAAACCTTTAGTGACTTTTATGTCTTCTTCTTTTTCCTCTACTAAAGTGTTAGACACAATTAATTTAGTTTAATTTCAGTATTTCAAACATTTTATTTTAAAGCAAATTTTTGTTAAATATTATTTATATCCATCTCTATAACTCGCTTATGCTTGGTCCTACAAGAAAAATGCAAATAACTATTTTGTTGGAAATTTTATCAGCTTTAATTTTGAAAAAAAGATAAAATTTGATAGGAGTAACTGTTTTCGAGATATAAGCAAAAAACCAATAAGAATACTGTAACTGTTACTGAACAAAAATGTAATTCAGTTTTCAATGTTTGAGACGAAGACAAAAATGCAGCATTTAAAAACGACTCTAAAGACTTCAGTGTCTTTTATGTCACCGCCTTTTTTTCTAATAAAGTATTAAACCCAATAAATTAAGTGTATTTTAAATCACAAGACATTTTCTGTTAAAACACTTTTTTTTAATTATTAATTATTTTCAAACTTATATCTCGCTTATGGTTAGTTCTACATGAAAAATGCAAATAACTATTTTGTAGGAAATTTTATCATCTTTAATTTTGGTGAAAAAGTAAAAATTGATAGGAGTAACTGTTTTCGAGATATAAGCAAAAAACAAAAAAACTGTTACCTTAATTAAGCGCTTGCATATAAGCAAATTTAGTACTACTAGTATTGTTATTATAAATGTTATTGTTATTAATATGACGACTAAAGACAACTCTAAGACTTTAGTGACTTTTATGTCTCCTCCTTTTTCCTCTACTAAAGTGTTAGACACAATTAATTTAGTTTAATTTCAGTTTTTCAAACATTTTATTTTAAAGCAAATATTTGTTAAATATTAAAAACTATAAAATGGCTTAGATTGCCTAAAAACACAGATCACACATGATCTTTTGCATAGAAATGAGAAAACGCTCATGTAACACACAAAATAAGCTCCATTTTTCCTTATTAAAAGTATTATTATTATTATTACTTATGTTACTATTACTATTATTATTATTATTATTATTATTATTATTATTACTATTATTTTTATTATTATTATTTCTATTATTATTATTATTATTATTATTATTATTATTAAAAACCGATTATAACTTTTGTATAGTAAATGTTTTTATACCAGTTTTAAAATGAGTTATTAATTTTAGACAATTTCTTGCCTAAAAACACAGATCACAGATGATCTCTTGCATAGAAATGAGAAAACGCTCAGATAACACAAAATAAGCATCATTTTTGCTTAGAAAAACTAAGCTTTAATTTAGACAGAAATTCATTATTATAAGTATTATTATCATTATTATTATTATTATTATTATTATTATTATTATTATTATTATTATTATTATTATTATTATTATTATTATTATTATTATCATTATTATTATTATTATTATTATTAACTTTTGTATAGTAAATGTTTTTATACCAGTTTTAAAATGAGTTATTAATTTTAGACAATTTCTTGCCTAAAAACACAGATCACAGATGATTTCTTGCATAGAAATGAAAAAACGCTCATATAACACACAAAATAAGCTTCATTTTTGCTTAGAAAAATAAGCTTACTTTTATTACTATTATTATTTTCATTATTATTATTATTAATATTATTATTATTATTACTATTATTATTATTATTATTATTATTATTATTGTTATTATTATTAATATTAAAAACTTATATTAAACAGACAGAAAACGTCGTATTCTGTCACAAAAAAACGAATTACGTTATAGACTTGACGAGAACGGCGTATCTCGGACACTTATAGGACTCTTATAAGGTCAAAAAGTATCAGTTTGGATTAAAACAAATTATTTTTGGTGAGTCTCAGTCTGAATTGTTCATCAGTTCAAACAAAAACGGCTTATTTTAGACGATCTTTTGCTTTGAACAAGAAAACTTACGTCGAACAGACTAAAAACGTATTAATCTGGCATAAAAGAGCAATTTATGTATCACTTTGAATAAAGGCAGCTAATCCTATTCGTTTCATTGCTTAAAATAGACAAAATTGTTAATAAATCTAACAAAAACGCTGTATTCTAGGACAAAATACTAATTACATTATAGTTTCGACGAGAATAGCTTATTTGGAATGATTCTATGCTTCCAAACGAGTAAATTTTTATTAAACAGATGCCAAACATCATGTTTTGTCCTATAAAGACATTTTATATTGCAGTTTGTATTAAAACAAAATATTTTCGTTGATTCTTTGTTAGAAGCAGCAAACCTAACATTAAAGAATCTGAAAACTTTGTATTCGGACACAAACCACCGAATTTTGTATCAGTTTAGACAAAAACGGTTGATTTTCGACAATATTTTGCTTTGAACAAGAAAACTTATATCAAACTGACTAAAAACGTCTTATTTTAGCACAAAACAAAAGATTTGCGTTATAGTCTTAAAGCTGATTCATGCCTCAGTTTGGATAAAAACCAATTATTTTTGTTAATTCATTATTACAAACAAGATACCTTACATCAAAGAAACTGAAAACCCCTTATTTAGGCACAGAAATTCGAATTACGTTTCAGTCTGGACAAAAACTGCTTACTTTAGACGATCCTTTGTTTTGAATACAAAAACTTACATTAAAAAGATTAAAAACGTCTTATTCTGGCTGAAAACTGCAAGTTATATATTACTCTAGATAAAAGCAATTTATCCTGATTACTCCTTTACTTAGAATAGAGTAAACTTGTATAAAACTTAATGAAAACTTTAAATTTCGTCTCAAAGAAATAATTTACGTTGTAGTTTTGACCAGCACTGTTTATTTCAAACGATTTTATGATTCGAAACTAATGAACTTTTATGGGGCAGATGCAAAACCACATATTACCATATAAAGCGTTGTTTTAAAGCAAATTATTACCTTTTGCAACAAGAAATTTCACGTCAAAGAAACTGAAAACATCGTATCCATGCACAAATATCGAATTACGTATCAGTTTAGGCAAATACAGCTTATTTTAAACGATTCCTTGCTATAAACAAGAAAAATTTTATCAAACATATTGAAAATGTCTTATTCTTGAAAATAAGAGCAAATTATGTATCAGTTTTAACAAAAGCGGATTACTCTGTTTGATTCTATGCTTAGAGTAGAGTAAACTACTATAAAACGTAATGAAAACTTTATATTCAAGCTCAAAAGAACAAATTACGTTATAGTTTTGACAAAAAAAAATTGAACAAGTGCAAAAGCTAATACTTTGCTTTAAAATAACGATTTATGTGGTAATATGGTATTTTGCATCTGTACTATAAAAGTTTACTCGTTTCGCTCCATTGAATCATTCGAAATAAATTATTTTGACACAACAACGAAAATAATTATTTGTTTAAACTGTAACATGTCGTTTATATAAAACGAACTAAGACGTTTGGCATCTGTTTAGTGAAAGTTTTCTCGTTTGGGGGCATAAAATCGTTTGAAATTAACAGTTCTGGTCAAAACTAAACGTAAATTATATCTTTGAGACGAAATTTAAAGTTTTCATTAAGTTTTATACAAGTTTGCTCTATTCTAAGCACAGGAGTAATCAGGATAAACTGCTTTTATCCAAAGTAATACATAATTTGCAGTTTTGAGCCAGAATAAGACGATTTTAATCTTTTTAATGTAAGTTTTCGTGTTCAAAAGAAAGAATCGTCTAAAATAAGCAATTTGTGTCCAGACTGAAACTTAATTTGATTTTCTGGGCCTGAATAAGAGGTTTTCAGTTTCTTTGAAGTAAGGTTTCTTGTTTGTAACAATGAATAAACGAAAATCATTGGTTTTAATCCAAACTGTGAACTCTTAATTTCAAACGATTTTATGCCCCCAAACGAGAAAACTTTCACTAAACAGATGCCAAACGTCTTAGTTCGTTTTATAAAAACGACTTATGTTACAGTTTAAACAAAAACAAATTATTTTCGTTGTTGTTGTGTCAAAATAATTTATTTCGAATGATTCAATGGAGCGAAACGAGTAAACTTTTATAGGACAGATGCAAAATACCATATTACCACATAAATCGTTATTTTAAAGCAAAGTATTAGCATTTGCACTTGTTCAATTAAAGTTTGCTTACTTCGAAATATGTAGTCGTCCGAAATAATTTTTTTTGTCAAAACTATAACGTAATTTGTTCTTTTGAGTTTGAATATAGAGTTTTCATTACGTTTTATAGTAGTTTACTCTATTCTAAGCATAGAATCAAACAGAGTAATCCGCTTTTGTTAAAACTGATACATAATTTGCTCTTATTTTCGAGAATAAGACATTTTCAATATGTTAGATAAAATTTTTCTTGTTTATAGCAAGGAATCGTTTAAAATAAGCTGTATTTGCCTAAACTGATACGTAATTCGATATTTGTGCATGGATACGATGTTTTCAGTTTCTTTGACGAGAAATTTCTTGTTGCAAAAGGTTATAATTTGCTTTAAAACAACGCTTTATATGGTAATATGTGGTTTTGCATCTGCCCCATAAAAGTTCATTAGTTTCGAATCATAAAATCGTTTGAAATAAACAGTGCTGGTCAAAACTATAACGTAAATTATTTCTTTGAGACGAAATTTAAAGTTTTCATTAAGTTTTATACAAGTTTACTCTATTCTAAGGAAAGGAGTAATCAGGATAAATTGCTTTTATCTAGAGTAATATATAATTTGCAGTTTTCAGCCAGAATAAGACGTATTTAATCTTTTTAATGTAAGTTTTTGTATTAAAACAAAGGATCGTCTAAAGTAAGCAGTTTTTGTCCAGACTGAAACGTAATTCGAATTTCTGTGCCTGAATAAGGGGTTTTCAGTTACTTTGATGTAAGGTTTCATGTTTGTAACAATGAATTAACGAAAATAATTGGTTTTTATCCAAATTGTGGCATGAATCGTTTTTAAAAGGCGAAATAAGGTGTTTTTCCGCTGTACAGTGAAAGTTTACTCGTTTCAAAGCATAGAACCGTTTGAAATTAACAGCTCTCGCTAAGACTATAACGCAAATCTTTTGTTTTGTGCTAAAATAAGACGTTTTTAGTCAGTTTGATATAAGTTTTCTTGTTCAAAGCAAAATATTGTCGAAAATCAACCGTTTTTGTCTAAACTGATACAAAATTCGGTGGTTTGTGTCCGAATACAAAGTTTTCAGATTCTTTAATGTTAGGTTTGCTGCTTCTAACAAAGAATCAACGAAAATATTTTGTTTTAATACAAACTGCAATATAAAATGTCTTTATAGGACAAAACATGATGTTTGGCATCTGTTTAATAAAAATTCACTCGTTTGGAAGCATAGAATCATTCCAAATAAGCTATTCTCGTCGAAACTATAATGTAAGTAGTATTTTGTGCTAGAATACAGCGTTTTTGTTAGATTTATTAACAATTTTGTTTATTTTAAGCAATGAAACGAATAGGATTAGCTGCCTTTATTCAAAGTGATACATAACTGCGTGTGCGTATGAGAGTGCAGTCGTGTCTCTGCGTGCTCTTGCCTTTGGGATTCATTTTCAGTGGTTGATTCTTGGTGTTGATTGTTGAATTTGATATCTGGGTGTATGTGGTTGTTGTTGTTTCCTCTGGAAATTACTATTTTTGCGATTTCGGTAAGTTATTCTTGTTTAATTCGTTAATATCCGTCATTAGATACGCATAATTATATCTTATCGCGGCAGTATAAGATAGCGCTCGCCCCTCTATAGCAGCAGCAGCTGGTATCGCGGCGGCGCGGCGCAGTGAAAATTTAGTATTTATCGCTCTGTCGCAGAGTGAGCGTCTGGTGTCCAAATTTTGTCTACATTAATTTCATTAATTTCAGTTTAAATCACTAAATTTAATGGCTGAATTTAATTGCTGCCACTGTTTTAAAAGCGTAAGTCGTGATACACCTATCGTGGTGTGTGACGGCTGTTCGCTAAATATTCACTGTCGTTGCCTCAAAATAAGCGAAAATGAAATCGCCTTTATTTCTCAGTCTCGCTCTCCAAATATCAAACTGTTTTGTAATAGATGCAACGTAACTATCACAGCAATTTCAGAAATTAAAAAACTCGTAAATGACATAAAATCATCATTTGATGAGCGTCTTAGCAAACTCGAATCTCTTATTATTAATAACAATACGTCTCAAGCTATAAACCGCGAAGAAATTATCGCCGAATCTGTGGACAGGTCGGCTCGTGCGTGCAATGTTATTATGTACAATGTTAAACCTGTCGCTAATAAACAAGACGTGGATGTGGTAAATGATGTCCTCGAGGTCATTGATCCATCACTTGTGATTGGTCCGGAAAATGTTTTTCGCGTAGGAAAAACCGTCGGTGATAAACCTCGCTTATTAAAATTGCAATTTAAAACTCAACAAATGGCACGTCTATGCTTGAAGAAAAAATCGTCTTTGCTGCAGCACCCACAATTTGCTCACATTACTATTAGTGATGATAAAACCCCGGGTCAACTAAAGCATTTAAACAATTTGCGTGATGAATTAAAGCGAAGACTTGATGTTGGCGAAAAGGACTTGACAATTAAATACGTTAACCACGTACCAAAAATTATTTCACATCAAAAAAACTAAATATTTACCCTTGTTCAATGGCTCTTCTGTATACGAATATCGCATCTTTATCTTCAAAATTTAATGATTTGTTATTAGAAGTAACTGAATTTAGACCTTCTATTATCGCACTCACGGAGACTTGGCTTAATCCGTCTATCTCTGATGATGCTGTACACATTGAAAATTACTCTATTTACAGAGATGATCGCCTATCTCAAAAAGGTGGCGGTGTGTGTTTTTATGTAGATAAAATTAAAATTTCAAAATTTTTTAAAATTACTCAAATTTGCATATCTGTTAAACCTTATGATTCTCTATGGTTAAAATTTGAAGGAAATGAACAAACCTTTGTTATAGCATGTATTTACAGACCACCAACAGGAGCGTCTTTTAACAATCACGAAAATGATAAAAATCTATTTAATACCATACAATCAACTATTAATCAGTATCCTAACTTAATTATCATGGGAGATTTCAATTTTCCATGTATAGACTGGTCTGCTAAAAACACAACAGGTCAAACAATCATCGAAAAACAATTTTCTGAATTGCTCTTGGAGAATAATTTGTCACAAATAGTCACTGAACCTACACGATTTAGATCCCAACAACGTCCTTCATTACTTGATTTGGTAATTTTGTCTGACGTTAACCTTGTATCGTCTTTAAACGTTTTGAATCCTGTAGGTACATCTGATCATTCAAAAATCGAAATTGAGTTACAAATTATGATATATTCAGAGCCAAATGCAAGAATTAAAACAACATCAATTGTTGACTACACTCGCATAGACGAAAGTCTCTTGACTTACGACTGGAATGGTTTAGATTCACTAAATGCGGAAGAACAATGGAAACATTTTAAATCGATTTTACAAACTTGCATTACAACAAATTCCAGACTGTTTACAAACCGACTGAGAAAAGATAAACCGTGGATAAATCACCACATGCTTGACAAAATAAAATACAAAGCTAAATTATGGAAAAAATTTAAAAGGAAGCCTACTGAAGATAATTTTTCTGCTTATAAAAGATTTTCTAACCAACTAAAATCTGATTTACAAATAGCCAGGTGTAATTATGAAAATTCTATATTAAATAAACCAAAACTATTTTATTCCCATGTACGTAAATTTATCTCTAGTCGTGTGTCGGTCCCTTTAGTACGAAATGCTTCAGGTCTACTCTGCTCCGATCATACAGAAACTGCAAACACTTTAGCGGACAGTTTTGCTGCTACCTATAATTTAAACATTAATAATAATATACCGTCATTTATGCCTACAAGTACATTTAGTGGGTTGTCTTATATTAATTTTACTCCGGATCTGGTAAAAAGCCAACTCTGTGCCATTAAATTAAATACAGCTCCAGGTCCGGATCAGATACCTCCCAAACTCCTGAGAACTTGTGCTGCTTCGTTGTCGGGCCCACTTGCCAAAATGATGACAAAATCATTCTTACAAGGCACTTTGCCCTACGAGTGGTTGCAAGCAACAATCACGCCTTTGTACAAGTCAGGAGATAAACTTGATCCTGCTAACTATAGACCTGTAAGTCTCACGTCGACATGCTGTAAAATTATGGAAAAAGTTAAGTCAAGGAACTATTAACTTACATGAGAAAAAATAATTTAATACCTGAGCATCAGCACGGCTTTTTACCAGGTAGGTCAGTTGTCACAAATTTGCTATCCTGCACAAATCTATGGACAAAAATGTTAGACACTAACCAACCTGTAGACATAATTTACCTTGATTTTAGTAAAGCCTTTGATAAAGTCCCTCACAATCTCTTGTTAGCAAAACTGGAGTCCTATGGTGTAACAGGAAATTTGCTTGATTGGATCCGAGCGTTTCTATCAAATCGAAACTATTGTGTAAAAGTCTGTGGTAAATTTTCGTACTCTAAACCAGTATTAAGTGGGGTCCCACAGGGATCAGTTCTTGGACCAATTTTATTCTTGTTATATACAGCAGATTTATTGTTTTCACTGGACAGCTATTCAGCATATGCGGATGATATTAAGTTATTTGCTAACCCACTTGTCACGGACTTGCAAGACCAACTTAATTTAATCTTCCAATGGAGCGAGAAGTGGCAAATACCACTAAATATTGCAAAATGCTGTGTACTTCAGTGTGGCCACAACAACCCAAAGTACCTTTACCATATAAATGGCACACTCCTGAGTGTAAAAACCTCAACCAAAGATCTAGGGGTCATTGTAAATGATAAGTTAGGATGGTCAGAGCAATGTCTAGCATCAGTGGGTCGAGCGCGTAAAATGTTTTATTTGCTAAAGCATGTTTTTCCAAATCCTTCAGTCAGTTTTATTTCAAAAGTGTACATCACTTACATAAGGCCGCATTTGGAATTTGCCATTCCAGTCTGGAGACCTTATTTGTTAAAGGATATTGATTTGCTGGAAAGAACTCAGCACCTGGTAACTAGATGGACACACTGTTTAAGACAAGTTTCATATGAACAACGTCTTGAAATACTCAAAATACCAGATCTACGTGCTCGTCAAAACAGGGCAGATGCAATTCAAATTTTTCGGCTTACTCATGGTTTATTTCCTGGAGTAACACGCAATTTCTTGCAAATTCAATATCATGACAGACTTAGAGGTCATTCTTATAAGCTGAAAAAAGAACCATTTAAGACTACCGTTAGAAAGAATTATTTGACAAATCGTGCATTTGATATATGGAATGGCTTGCCTGATAACGTTGTTGCAGCTGTTACTGTTTCTTCCTTCAAGAATCAATATGACACATTACAATAATTAACATTAACCTTTATTAATTAACTAATTTAACTGTAGATTAAAATTGTATTTCATTTTTCATTATTCAATGGTGTTTTATTTAACACGAAACCGTATTTCTTGATATTTTGCTATAAAGGTGTTAACCTCAGCAAAGAATCTATGTTAATAATAATAATAATAATAATAAATTGCTCTTTTATGCCAGATTAATACGTTTTTAGTCTGTTCGACGTAAGTTTTCTTGTTCAAAGCAAAAGATCGTCTAAAATAAGCCGTTTTTGTTTGAACTGATAAACAATTCAGACTGAGACTCAACAAAAATAATTTGTTTTAATCCAAACTGATACTTTTTGACCCTATAAGAGTCCTATAAGAGCCCGAGATACGCCGTTCTCGTCAAGTCTATAACGTAATTCGTTTTTTTGTGACAGAATACGACGTTTTCTGTCTGTTTAATATAAGTTTTTAATAATAATAATAATAACAATAATAATAATAATAATAATAATAATAATAGTAATAATAATAATAATATTAATAATAATAATAATGAAAATAATAATAGTAATAAAAGTAAGCTTATTTTTCTAAGCAAAAATGAAGCTTATTTTGTGTGTTATATGAGCGTTTTTTCATTTCTATGCAAGAAATCATCTGTGATCTGTGTTTTTAGGCAAGAAATTGTCTAAAATTAATAACTCATTTTAAAACTGGTATAAAAACATTTACTATACAAAAGTTAATAATAATAATAATAATAATAATGATAATAATAATAATAATAATAATAATAATAGTGATAATAATAATAATAGTAATAAAAGTAAGCTTAGTTTTCTAAGCAAAAATGAAGCTTATTTTGTGTGTTATATGAGCGTTTTCTCATTTCTATGCAAGAGATCATCTGTGATCTGTGTTTTTAGGCAAGAAATTGAATAAAATTAATAACTCATTTTAAAACTGGTATAAAAACATTTACTATACAAAAGTTAATAATAATAATAATAATAATAATAATAATAATGATAATAATAATAATAATAATAATAATAATAATAATAATAATAATAATAATAATAATAATAATAATAATAATAATAATAATAATAATGGTAATAATACTTATAATAATGAATTTCTTTCTAAATTAAAGCTTAGTTTTTCTAAGCAAAAATGATGCTTATTTTGTGTTATCTGAGCGTTTTCTCATTTCTATGCAAGAGATCATCTGTGATCTGTGTTTTTAGGCAAGAAATTGTCTAAAATTAATAACTCATTTTAAAACTGGTATAAAAACATTTACTATACAAAATTTATAATCGGTTTTTAATAATAATAATAATAATAATAATAATAATAATAATAATAATAGTAATAATAATAATAAAGATAATAGTAATAATAATAATAATAATAATAATAATGATAATAATAACAGTAATAGTAACATAAGTAATAATAATAATAATACTTTTAATAAGGAAAAATGGAGCTTATTTTGTGTGTTACATGAGCGTTTTCTCATTTCTATGCAAAAGATCATGTGTGATCTGTGTTTTTAGGCAATCTAAGCCATTTTATAGTTTTTAATATTTAACAAAAATTTGCTTTAAAATAAAATGTTTGAAAAACTGAAATTAAACTAAATTAATTGTGTCTAACACTTTAGTAGAGGAAAAAGGAGGAGACATAAAAGTCACTATAGTCTTAGAGTTGTCTTTAGTCGTCATATTAATAACAATAACATTTATAATAACAATACTAGTAGTACTAAATTTGCTTATATGCAAGCGCTTAATTAAGGTAACAGTTTTTTTGTTTTTTGCTTATATCTCGAAAGCAGTTACTCCTATCAATTTTTACTTTTTCACCAAAATTAAAAGTGATAAAATTTCCTACAAAATAGTTATGTGCATTTTTCATGTAGAACTAACCATAAGCGAGATATAAGTTTGAAAATAATTAATAATTAAAAAAAAGTGTTTTAACAGAAAATGTCTTGTGATTTAAAATACACTTAATTTATTGGGTTCAATACTTTATTAGAAGAAAAAGGAGGTGACATAAAAGTAATTGAAGTCTTCAGAGTCGTTTTTAAATGCTGCATTTTTTTCTTCGTCTCAAACATTGAAAACTGAATTACATTTTTGTTCAGTAACAGTTACAGTTTTCTTATTGGTTTTTTCCTTATATCTCGAAAACAGTTACTCCTATCAAATTTTATCTTTCTTTCAAAATTAAAGCTGATAAAATTTCCAACAAAATAGTTATTTACATTTTTCTTGTAGGACCAAGCATAAACGAGTTATAGAGTTGGATATAAATAATATTTAACAAAAATTTGCTTTAAAATAAAATGCTTGAAAAACCGGAATTAAACTAAATTAATTGTGTCTAACACATTAGTAGAGGAAAAAGGAGAAGACATAAAAGTCACTAAATGTTTCAGAGTCGTCTTTAGTCGTCATATTAATAACAATAACATTAATAATAATAATACTAATAGTACTAAATTTGCTTATATGCAAACGCTTAATTAAGGTAACAGTTTTTTGGTTTCTTGCTTATATCTCGAAAACAGTTACTCCTATCAATTTTTATCTTTTTTTCAAAATTAAAGCTGATAAAGTTTCCTACAAAATAGTTATTTGCGTTTTTTTGTAGGACCAACCATAAGCGAGTTATAGAGTTGGATATAAATAATCTTTAACAAAAATTTGCTTTAAAATAAAATGTTTGAAAAACCGAAATTAAACTAAATTAAGACTAACACTTTAGTAGAGGAAAAAGGAGAAGACATAAAAGTCACCAAAGTCTTGAGAGTCATTTTATATGCAAGCGCTTAATTAAGGTAACAGTTTTTTGGTTTCTTGCTTATATCTCGAAAACAGTTACTCCTATCAATTTTTAAATTTTTACTAAAATTAAAGCTGATAAAATTTCCTACAAAATAGTAATTTGCATTTTTCATGTAGGACTAACCATATGCGAGATATAAGTTTGAAAATAATTAATATTTAAAAAAAAAGTGCTTTAACAGAAAATGTCTTGTGATTTAAAATACACTTAATTTAATGGGTCCAATACTTTATTAGAAGAAAAAGGAGGAGGCATAAAAGTCACTGAAGTCTTCAGAGTCGATTTTAAATGCTGCATTTTCGTCTTTGTCTCAAACATTGAAAACTGAATTACATTTTTGTTCAGTAACAGTTACAGTTTTCTTATTGGATTTTTGCTTATATCTCGAAAACAGTTACTCCTATAAAAATAAAAATAAATAAAATGTTTAAAAAACCGAAATTAAACTAAATTAATTAAGACTAACACTTTAGTAGAGGAAAAAGGAGAAGACATAAAAGTCACCAAAGTCTTGAGAGTCGTTTTTAGTCGTCATATTAATAACAATAACATTAATAATAATAATATTAATATTACTAAATTTGCTTATATGCAAGCGCTTAATTAAGGTAACAGTTTCTTGCTTATATCTCGAAAACAGTTACTCCAATCAATTTTTACCTTTTTACTAAAATTAAAGCTGATAAAATTTTCTTCAAAATCGTTATTTGCATTTTTCATGTAGAACTAACCATAAGCAAGATATAAGTTTGAAAATGATTAATAATTAAAAAAAATGTGCTTCAACAGAAAATGTCTTGTGATTTAAAATACACTTAATTTATTGGGTGCAATACTTAATTAGAAGAAAAAGGAGGTGACAGTAAATGCTGCATTTTCGTCTTCGTCTCAAACATTAAATACTGAATTACATTTTTGTTTAGTACTCCTATCAATTTTTATCTTTCCTTCAAAATTAAAGCTCATAAAATTTTTTACAAAATAGTTTTTTGCATTTTTTTTGTAGGACCAACCATAAGCGAGTTATAGAGATGGATATAAATAATCTTTAACAAAAATTTGATATAAAACAAAATGTTTGAAAAACCGAAATTAAGCTAAATTAATATTAAAATAATTAGTAATATTATTATTATTAAAAACCGACTATAACTTTTGTATAGTAAATGTTTTTATACCAGTTTTGAAATGAGTTTTTAATTTTAGACAATTTCTTGCTTAAAAACACAGATCACAGATGATCTCTTGCATAGAAATGAGAAAACGCTCAGATAACACAAAATAAGCTTCATTTTTCCTTAGAAAAACTAAGCTTTAATTTAGAAAGAAATTCATTATTATAAGTATTATTATTATTATTATTATTATTATTACTTTTATTACTATTATTATTATTATTATTATTATTATTAAAAACCGATTATAACTTTTGTATAGTAAATGTTTTTATTGTATTTTAAATCACAAGGCATTTTCTGTTAAAGCACTTTCTTTTTAAATATTAATTATTATCAAACTTATATCTCGCTTATGGTTAGTCCTACATGAAAAATGCAAATAACTATTTTGTAGGAAATTTTATCAGCTTTAATTTTAGTAAAAAGATAAAAATTGAGAGGAGTAACTGTTTTCGAGATATAAGCAAGAAACCAAAAAACTGTTACCTTAATTAAGCGCTTGCGTATAAGCAAATTTAATAATATTAGTATTATTATTATTAATGTTATTGTTATTAAAATGACGACTAAAGACGACTCTGAAACATTTAGTGACTTTTATGTCTTCTCCTTTTTCCTCTACTAAAGTGTTAGACACAATTAATTTAGTTTAATTCCGGTTTTTCAAGCATTTTATTTTAAAGCAAATTTTTGTTAAATATTATTTATATCCAACTTTATAACTCGTTTATGCTTGGTCCTACAAGAAAAATGTAAATAACTATTTTGTTGGAAATTTTATCAGCTTTAATTTTGAAAGAAAGATAAAATTTGATAGGAGGAACTGTTTTCGAGATATAAGCAAAAAACCAATAAGAAAACTGTAACTGTTACTGAACAAAAATGTAATTCAGTTTTCAATGTTTGAGACGAAGACGAAAATGCTGCATTTAAAATCGACTCTGAAGACTTCAGTGACTTTTATGTCACCTCCTTTTTCTTCTAATAAACTATTGGACCCAATAAATTAAGTGTATTTTAAATCCCAAGACATTTTCTGTTAAAACACTTTTTTTTTAAATATTAATTATTTTCACACTTATATCTCGCTTATGGTTAGTTCTACATGAAAAATGCAAATAACTATTTTGTAGGAAATTTTATCACCTTTAATTTTGGTGAAAAAGTAAAATTTGATAGGAGTAACTATTTTCGAGATATAAGCAAAAAACAAAAAAACTGTTACCTTAATTAAGCGCTTGCATATAAGCAAATTTAGTACTACTAGTATTGTTATTATAAATGTTATTGTTATTAATATGACGACTAAAGACAACTCTAAGACTTTAGTGACTTTTATGTCTCCTCCTTTTTTCTCTACTAAAGTGTTAGACACAATTAATTTAGTTTAATTTCAGTTTTTCAAACATTTTATTTTAAAGCAAATTTTTGTTAAATATTAAAAACTATAAAATGGCTTAGATTGCTTAAAAACACAGATCACACATGATCTTTTGCATAGAAATGAGAAAACGCTCATATAACACAAAATAAGCTTCATTTTTGCTTAGAAAACTAAGCTTACTTTTATTACTACTATTATTATTATTTTTATTATTATTATTATTATTACTATTATTTTTATTATTATTATTACTATTATTATTATTTTTATTATTATTATTATTAATATTATTATTATTAAAAACCGATTATAACTTTGTATAGTAAATGTTTTTATACCAGTTTTAAAATGAGTTATTAATTTTAGACAATTTCTTACCTAAAAACACAGATCACAGATGATCTCTTGCATAGAAATGAGAAAACGCTCAGATAACACAAAATAAGCATCATTTTTGCTTAGAAAAACTAAGCTTTAATTTAGAAAGAAATTCATTATTATAAGTATTATTATCATTATTATTATTATTATTTCTTTTATTACTATTATTATTATTATTAATTTTATTATTATTATTAATATTATTATTATTATTATTATTATTATTATTATTATTAACTTTTGTATAGTAAATGTTTTTATACCAGTTTTAAAATGAGTTATTAATTTTATTCAATTTCTTGCCTAAACACACAGATCACAGATGATCTCTTGCATAGAAATGAGAAAACGCTCATATAACACAAAATAAGCTTCATTTTTGCTTAGAAAACTAAGCTTATTTTTATTACTATTATTATTATTTTTATTATTATTATTATTATTAATATTACTATTATTATTATTATTATTATTATTATTATTATTATTATTATTATTATTATTATTATTATTATTATTATTATTATTATTATTATTATTATTATTATTATTATTATTAACTTTTGTATAGTAAATGTTTTTATACCAGTTTTAAAATGAGTTTTTAATTTTAGACAATTTCTTGCCTAAAAACACAGATCACAGATGATCTCTTGCATAGAAATGAGAAAACGCTCAGATAACACAAAATAAGCATCATTTTGGCTTAGAAAAACTAAGCTTTAATTTAGAAAGAAATTCATTATTATAAGTATTATTATCATTATTATTATTATTATTATTATTATTATTATTATTATTATTATTATTATTATTTTTATTATTATTATTATTATTATTATTATTATTATTATTATTATTATTATTAACTTTTGTATAGTAAATGTTTTTATACCAGTTTTAAAATGAGTTTTTAATTTTAGACAATTTCTTGCCTAAAAACACAGATCACAGATGATCTCTTGCATAGAAATGAGAACACGCTCATATAACACACAAAATAGGCTTCATTTTTGCTTAGAAAACTAAGCTTACTTTTATTACTATTATTATTATTTTTATTATTATTATTATTATTTTTATTATTGTTATTATTATTATTATTATTATTATTATTATTATTATTATTATTATTATTATTATTATTATTATTATTATTATTATTTATTATTATTATTATTATTATTATTATTATTATTATTGCTATTATTATTATTATTATTATTAAAAAATTATATTAAACAGACAGAAAACGTCGTATTCTGACACAAAAAAACGAATTACATTATAGACTTGACGAGAACGGCGTATTTCGGACTCTTATAGGACTCTTATAGGGTCAAAAAGTATCAGTTTGGATTAAAACAAATTATTTTTGGTGAGTCTCAGTCTGAATTGTTCATCAGTTCAAACAAAAACGGCTTATTTTAGACGATCTTTTGCTTTGAACAAGAAAACTTACGTCGAACAGACTAAAAACGTATTAATCTGGCATAAAAGAGCAATTTATGTATCACTTTGAATAAAGGCAGCTAATCCTATTCGTTTCATTGCTTAAAATAGACAAAATTGTTAATAAATCTAACAAAAACGCTGTATTCTAGGACAAAATACTAATTACATTATAGTTTCGACGAGAATAGCTTATTTGGAATGATTCTATGCTTCCAAACGAGTAAATTTTTATTAAACAGATGCCAAACATCATGTTTTGTCCTATAAAGACATTTTATATTGCAGTTTGTATTAAAACGAAATGTTTTTGTTGATTCTTTGTTAGAAGCAGCAAACCTAACATTAAAGAATCTGAAAACTTTGTATTCGGACACAATCCATCGAATTTTGTATCAGTTTAAACAAAAACGGTTGATTTTCGACAATATTTTGCTTTGAACAAGAAAACTTATATCAAACTGACTAAAAACGTCTTATTTTAGCACAAAACAAAAGATTTGCGTAATAGTCTTAACGAGAGCTGTTAATTTCAAACGGTTCTATGCTTTGAAACGAGTATACTTTCACTGTACAGAGGAAAAACATCTTATTTCGCCTTTTAAAAACGATTCATGCCACAGTTTGGATAAAAACCAATTATTTTCGTTAATTCATTGTTACAAACATGAATCCTTACATCAAAGTAACTGAAAACCCTTTATTCAGGCACAGAAATTCGAATTACGTTTCAGTCTGGACAAAAACTGCTTACTTTAGACGATCCTTTGTTTTGAATACTAAAACTTACATTAAAAAGATTAAAAACGTCTTATTCTGGCTGAAAACTGCAAATTATATATTACTCTAGATAAAAGCAATTTATCCTGATTACTCCTTTACTTAGAATAGAGTAAACTTGTATAAAACTTAATAAAAACTTTAAATTTCGTCTCAAAGAAATAATTTACGTTATAGTTTTGATCAGCACTGTTTATTTCAAACGATTTTATGATTCGAAACTAATGAACTTTTATGGGGCAGATGCAAAACCACATATTACAATATAAAGCGTTGTTTTAAAGCAAATTATTACCTTTTGCAACAAGAAATTTCACGTCAAAGAAACTGAAAACATTGTATCCATGCACAAATATCGAATTACGTATCAGTTTAGGCAAATACAGCTTATTTTAAACGATTCCTTGCTATAAACAAGAAAAATTTTATCAAACATATTGAAAATGTTTTATTCTCGAAAATAAGAGCAAATTATGTATCAGTTTTAACAAAAGCGGATTACTCTGTTTGATTCTATGCTTGGAGTAGAGTAAACTACTATAAAACGTAATGAAAACTCTATATTCAAGCTCAAAAGAACAAATTACGTTATAGTTTTGACAAAAAAAAATTATTTCGGACGACTACATACTTCGAAGTAAGCAAACTTTAATTGAACAAGTGCAAAAGCTAATACTTTGCTTTAAAATAACGATTTATGTGGTAATATGGTATTTTGCATCTGTCCTATAAAAGTTTACTCGTTTCGCTCCATTGAATCATTCGAAATAAATTATTTTGACACAACAACAACGAAAATAATTTTTTTGTTCAAACTGTAACATGTCGTTTTTATAAAACGAACTAAGACGTTTGGCATCTGTTTAGTGAAAGTTTTCTCGTTTGGGGGCATAAAATCGTTTGAAATTAACAGTTCTCGTCAAGACTATAACGCAAATCTTTAAAGTGATACAAAGAAATAATTTACGTTATAGTTTTGACCAGAACTGTTAATTTCAAACGATTTTATGCCCCCAAACGAGAAAACTTTCACTAAACAGATGCCAAACGTCTTAGTTCGTTTTATAAAAGCGACTTATGTCACAGTTTAAACAAAAACAAATTATTTGTGTTGTTGTTGTGTCAAAATAATTTATTTCTAATGATTCAATGGAGCGAAACGGGTAAACTTTTATAGGACAGATGCAAAATACCATATTACCACATAAATCATTATTTTAAAGCAAAGTATTAGGTTTTGCACATGTTCAATTAAAGTTTGCTTACTTCGAAGTATGTAATCGTCCGAAATATTTTTTTTTGTCAAAACTATAACGTAATTTGTTCTTTTGAGCTTGAATATAGAGTTTTCATTACGTTTTATAGTAGTTTACTCTACTCTAAGCATAGAATCAAACAGAGTAATCCGCTTTTGTTAAAACTGATACATAATTTGCTCTTATTTTCGAGAATAAGACGTTTTCAATATGCTTGATAAAATTTTTCTTGTTTATAGCAAGGAATCGTTTAAAATAAGCTGTATTTGCCTAAACTGATACGTAATTAGATATTTATGTATGGATACGAAGTTTTCAGTTTCTTTGACGTGAAATTTCTTGTTGCAAAAGGTAATACTTTGCTTTAAAACAACGCTTTATATGGTAATATGTGGTTTTGCATCTGCCCCATAAAAGTTCATTAGTTTCGAATCATAATTTCGTTTGAAATAAACAGTGCTGGTCAAAACTATAACATAAATTATTTCTTTGAGACGAAATTTAAAGTTTTCATTAAGTTTTATACAAGTTTACTCTATTCTAAGTAAAGGAGTAATCAGGATAAATTGCTTTTATCTAGAGTAATATATAATTTGCAGTTTTCAGCCAGAATAAGACGTTTTTAATCTTTTTAATGTAAGTTTTCGTGTTCAAAACAAAGGATCGTCTAAAATAAGCAGTTTTTGTCCAGACTGAAACGTAATTCGAATTTCTGTGCCTAAATAAGGGGTTTTCAGTTTCTTTGATGTAAGGTTTCTTGTTTGTAACAATGAATTAACAAAAATAATTGGTTTTTATCCAAACTGTGGCATGAATCAGCTTTAAGACTATAACGCAAATCTTTTGTTTTGTGCTAAAATTAGACGTTTTTAGTCAGTTTGATATAAGCTTTCTTGTTCAAAGCAAAATATTGTTGAAAATCAACCGTTTTTGTCTAAACTGAAACAAAATTCGGTGGTTTGTGTCCGAATACAAAGTTTTCAGATTCTTTAATGTTAGGTTTGCTGCTTCTAACAAAGAATCAACGAAAATATTTTGTTTTAATACAAACTGCAATATAAAATGTCTTTATAGGACAAAACATGATGTTTGGCATCTGTTTATTAAAAATTTACTCGTTTGGAAGCATAGAATCATTCCAAATAAGCTATTCTCGTCGAAACTATAATGTAATTAGTATTTTGTGCTAGAATACAGCGTTTTTGTTAGATTTATTAACAATTTTGTCTATTTTAAGCAATGAAACGAATAGGATTAGCTGCCTTTATCCAAAGTGATACATAAATTGCTCTTTTATGCCAGATTAATACGTTTTTAGTCTGTTCGATGTAAGTTTTCTTGTTCAAAGCAAAAGATCGTCTAAAGTAAGCCGTTTTTGTTTGAACTGATGAACAATTCAGACTGAGAGTCAACAAAAATAATTTGTTTTAATCCAAACTGATAATTTTTGACCCTATAAGAGTCCTATAAGAGTCCGAGATACGCCGTTCTCGTCAAGTCTATAACGTAATTCGTTTTTTTGTGTCAGAATACGACGTTTTCTGTCTGTTTAATATAAGTTTTTAATAATAATAATAATAATAATAACAATAATAATAATAATAATAATAATAATAATAATAATAATAACAATAATAATAATAATAATAATAATAATAATAATAATAATAATAATAAAAATAATAATAGAAATAAAAGTAAGCTTAGTTTTCTAAGCAAAAATGAAGCTTATTTTGTGTGTTATATGAGCGGTTTCTCATTTCTATGCAAGAAATCATCTGTGATCTGTATTTTTAGGCAAGAAATTGTCTAAAATTAATAACTCATTTTAAAACTGGTATAAAAACATTTACTATACAAAAGTTAATAATAATAATAATAATAATAATAATAATAATAATAATAATAATAATAATAATAATAATAGTAATAATAATAATAATAATAATAATAATAATGATAATAATACTTATAATAATGAATTTCTTTCTAAATTAAAGCTTAGTTTTTCTAAGCAAAAATGATGCTTATTTTGTGTGTTATATGAGCGTTTTCTCATTTCTATGCAACAGATCATCTGTGATCTGTGTTTTTAGGCAAGAAATTGAATAAAATTAATAACTCATTTTAAAACTGGTATAAAAACATTTACTATACAAAAGTTAATAATAAAAATAATAATAATAATAATAATAATAATAATAATAATAATAATAATAATAGTAATAAAAGAAACAATAATAATAATAATAATAATAATAATAATGATAATAATACTTATAATAATAAATTTCTTTCTAAATTAAAGCTTAGTTTTTCTAAGCAAAAATGATGCTTATTTTGTGTTATCTGAGCGTTTTCTCATTTCTATGCAAGAGATCATCTGTGATCTGTGTTTTTAGGCAAGAAATTGTCTAAAATTAATAACTCATTTTAAAACTGGTATAAAAACATTTACTATACAAAAGTTATAATCGGTTTTTAATAATAATAATATTAATAATAATAATAATAATAATAATAATAATAATAATAATAATAATAATAATAATAATAATAATAATAATAATAATAATAATAATAATAATAATAATAATAATAATAATAATAATAATAATAATAATAATAATAATAATAATAATAGTAATAATAATAATAATAATAATAGTAATAATAATAATAATAATAAAAATAATAATAATAGTAGTAGTAAAACTAAGCTTAGTTTTCTAAGCCAAAATGAAGCTTATTTTGTGTTATATGAGCGTTTTCTCATTTCTATGCAAAAGATCATGTGTGATCTGTGTTTTAAGTTGTGTCAGAATACGACGTTTTCTGTCTGTTTAATATAAGTTTTTAATAATAATAATAATAATAATAATAATAATAATAATAATAATAATAATAATAATAATAATAATAATAATAATAATAATAATAATAATAATAATAATAATAATAATAATAATAATAATAATAATAATAATAACAATAATAATAATAATAATAATAGTAATAGTAACAAAAGTAATAATAATAATAATACTTTTAAAAAGGAAAAATGGAGCTTATTTTGTGTGTTACATGAGCGTTTTCTCATTTTTATGCAAAAGATCATGTGTGATCTGTGTTTTTAGGCAATCTAAGCCATTTTATAGATTTTAATATTTAACAAAAATTTGCTTTAAAATAAAATGTTTGAAAAACCGAAATTAAACTAAATTAATTGTGTCTAACACTTTAGTAGAGGAAAAAGGAGGAGACATAAAAGTCACTAAAGTCTTAAAGTTGTCTTTAGTCGTCATATTAATAACAATAACATTTATAATAACAATACTAGTAGTACTAAATTTGCTTATATGCAAGCGCTTAATTAAGGTAACAGTATTTTTGTTTTTTGCCTATATCTCGAAAACAGTTACTCCTATCAATTTTTACTTTTTCACCAAAATTAAAGGTGATAAAATTTCCTACAAAATAGTTATTTGCATTTTTCATGTAGAACTAACCATAAGCGAGATATAAGTTTGAAAATAATTATTAATTAAAAAAAAGTGTTTTAACAGAAAATGTCTTGTGATTTAAAATTCACTTAATTTGTTGTGTCCAATACTTTATTAGAAGAAAAAGGAGGTGACATAAAAGTCACTGAAGTCTTCAGAGTCGTTTTTAAATGCTGCATTTTTGACTTCGTCTCAAACATTGAAAACTGAATTACATTTTTGTTCAGTAACAGTTACAGTTTTCTTATTGGTTTTTTGCTTATATCTCGAAAACAGTTATTCCTATCAAATTTTATCTTTCTTTCAAAATTAAAGCTGATAAAATTTCCAACAAAATAGTTATTTACATTTTTCTTGTAGGACCAAGCATAAACGAGTTATAGAGTTGGATATAAATAATATTTAACAAAAATTTGCTTTAAAATAAAATGCTTGAAAAACCGGAATTAAACTAAATTAATTGTGTCTAACACTTTAGTAGAGGAAAATGGAGAAGACATAAAAGTCACTAAATGTTTCAGAGTCGTCTTTAGTCGTCATATTAATAACAATAACATTAATAATAATAATACTAATAGTACTAAATTTGCTTATATGCAAACGCTTAATTAAGGTAACAGTTTTTTGGTTTCTTGCTTATATCTCGAAAACAGTTACTCCTTTCAATTTTTATCTTTTTTTCAAAATTAAAGCTGATAAAATTTCCTACAAAATAGTTATTTGCATTTTTTTGTAGGACCAACCATAAGCGAGTTATAGAGTTGGATATAAATAATATTTAACAAAAATTTGCTTTAAAATAAAATGTTTGAAAAACCGAAATTAAACTAAATTAATTGAGTCTAACAATTTAGTATAGGAAAAAGGAAAAGACATAAAAGTCACCAAAGTCTTCAGAGTCGTTGTTAGTCGTCACATTAATAACAATAACATTAATAATAATAATACTAATAGTACTAAATCTGCTTATATGCAAGCGCTTTATTAAGGTAACAGTTTTTTGTTTTCTTGCTTATATCTCGAAAACAGTTACTCCTATCAATTTTTATCTTTTTACTAAAATTAAAGCTGATAAAATTTCCTACAAAATAGTAATTTGCATTTTTCTTGTAGGACCAAGCATAAGCGAGTTATAGAGATGGATTTAAATGATATTTAACAAAAATTTGCTTTAAAATAAAATGTTTGAAACACTGAAATTAAACTAAATTAATTGTGTCTAACACTTTAGTAGAGGAAAAAGAAGAAGACATAAAAGTCACTAAAGATTTCAGAGTCGTCTTTAATCGTCATATTAATAACAATAACATTAATAATAATAATACCAATAGTACTAAATTTGCTTATATGCAAACGCTTAATTAAGGTAACAGTGTTTTGGTTTCTTGCTTATATCTCGAAAACAGTTAATCCTATCAATTTTTATCCTTTTACTAAAATTCAAGCTGATAAAATTTTCTACAAAATAGTTATTTGCATTTTTCTTGTAGGACCAAGCATAAGCGAGTTATAGAGATGGATTTAAATAATATTTAACAAAAATTTGCTTTAAAATAAAATGATTGAAATACTGAAATTAAACTAAATTAATTGTGTCTAACACTTTAGTAGAGGAAAAAGAAGAAGACATAAAAGTCACTAAAGATTTCAGAGTCGTCTTTAATCGTCATATTAATAACAATAACATTAATAATAATAATACTAATAGTACTAAATTTGCTTATATGCAAACGCTTAATTAAGTTAACAGTTTTTTGGTTTCTTGCTTATATCTAGAAAACAGTTACTCCTATCAATTTTTATCTTTTTACTAAAATTAAAGCTGATAAAATTTCCAACAAAATAGTTATTTGCATTTTTCATGTAGGACTAACCATAAGCGAAATGTAAGTTTGAAAATAATCAATATTTAAAAAAAATGTGCTTTAACAGAAAATGTCTTGTGATTTATAATACACTTAATTTATTGGGTCCAATACTTTATTAGAAAAAAAAGGAGGTGACTTAAAAGTCACTGAAGTTTTCAGAGTCGTTTTTAAATGCTGCATTTTCGTCTTCGTCTCAAACATTGAAAACTGAATTACATCTTTGTTCAGTAACGGTTACAATTTTCACTTTGGTTTTTTGCTTATATCTCGAAAACAGTTACTCCTATAAATTTTTTTCTTTTCTTCAAAATTAAAGCTGATAAAATTTCCTACAAAATAGTTTTTAGCATTTCTCTTGTAGGACCAAGCATAAGCGAGTTATAGAGATGGATTTAAATAATATTTAACAAAAATTTGCTTTAAAATAAAATGTTTGAAATACTGAAATTAAACTAAATTAATTGTGTCTAACACTTTAGTAGAGGAAAAAGAAGAAGACATAAAAGTCACTAAAGATTTCAGAGTCGTCTTTAATCGTCATATTAATAACAATAACATTAATAATAATAATACTAATAGTACTAAATCTGCTTATATGCAAGCGCTTTATTAAGGTAACAGTTTTTTGGTTTCTTGCTTATATCTCGAAAACAGTTATTCCTATCAATTTTTATTTTTTTACTAAAATTAAAGCTGATAAAATTTCCTACAAAATAGTTATTTGCATTTTTCTTGTAGGACCAAGCATAAGCGAGTTATAGAGATGGATTTAAATAATATTTAACAAAAATTTGCTTTAAAATAAAATGTTTGAAATACTGAAATTAAACTAAATTAATTGTGTCTAACACTTTAGTAGAGGAAAAAGAAGAGGACATAAAAGTCACTAAAGATTTCAGAGTGGTCTTTAATCGTCATATTAATAATAATAACATTAATAATAATAATACTAATAGTACTAAATTTGCTTATATGCAAACGCTTAATTAAGTTAACAGTTTTTTGGTTTCTTGCTTATATCTAGAAAACAGTTACTCCTATCAATTTTTAGCTTTTTACTAAAATTAAAGCTGATAAAATTTCTAACAAAATAGTTATTTGCATTTTTCATGTAGGACTAACCATAAGCGAGATGTAAGTTTGAAAATAATCAATATTTAAAAAAAATGTGCTTTAACAGAAAATGTCTTGTGATTTAAAATACACTTAATTTATTGGGTCCAATACTTTATTAGAAAAAAAAGGAGGTAACTTAAAAGTCACTGAAGTTTTCAGAGTCGTTTTTAAATGCTGCATTTTCGTCTTCGTCTCAAACATTGAAAACTGTATTACATTTTTTTCAGTAACGGTTACAATTTTCACTTTGGTTTTTTGCTTATATCTCGAAAACAGTTACTCCTATAAATTTTTATCTTTTCTTCAAAATTAAAGCTGATAAAATTTCCTACAAAATAGTTTTTAGCATTTCTCTTGTAGGACCAAGCATAAGCGAGTTATAGAGATGGATTTAAATAATATTTAACAAAAATTTGCTTTAAAATAAAATGTTTGAAATACTGAAATTAAACTAAATTAATTGTGTCTAACACTTTAGTAGAGGAAAAAGAAGAAGACATAAAAGTCACTAAAGATTTCAGAGTCGTCTTTAATTGTCATATTAATAACAATAACATTAATAATAATAATACTAATAGTACTAAATCTGCTTATATGCAAGCGCTTTATTAAGGTAACAGTTTTTTGGTTTCTTGCTTATATCTCGAAAACAGTTACTCCTATCAATTTTTATTTTTTTACTAAAATTAAAGCTGATAAAATTTCCTACAAAATAGTTATTTGCATTTTTCTTGTAGGACCAAGCATAAGCGAGTTATAGAGATGGATTTAAATAATATTTAACAAAAATTTGCTTTAAAATAAAATGTTTGAAATACTGAAATTAAACTAAATTAATTGTGTCTAACACTTTAGTAGAGGAAAAAGAAGAAGACATAAAAGTCACTAAAGATTTCAGAGTCGTCTTTAATCGTCATATTAATAACAATAACATTAATAATAATAATACTAATAGTACTAAATTTGCTTATATGCAAACGCTTAATTAAGTTAACAGTTTTTTGGTTTCTTGCTTATATCTAGAAAACAGTTACTCCTATCAATTTTTAGCTTTTTACTAAAATTAAAGCTGATAAAATTTCCAACAAAATAGTTATTTGCATTTTTCATGTAGGACTAACCATAAGCGAGATGTAAGTTTGAAAATAATCAATATTTAAAAAAAATGTGCTTTAACAGAAAATGTCTTGTGATTTAAAATACACTTAATTTATTGGGTCCAATACTTTATTAGAAAAAAAAGGAGGTGACTTAAAAGTCACTGAAGTTTTCAGAGTCGTTTTTAAATGCTGCATTTTCGTCTTCTTCTCAAACATTGAAAACTGAATTACATTTTTGTTCAGTAACGGTTACAATTTTCACTTTGGTTTTTTGCTTATATCTCGAAAACAGTTACTCCTATAAATTTTTATCTTTTCTTCAAAATTAAAGCTGATAAAATTTCCTACAAAATAGTTTTTAGCATTTCTCTTGTAGGACCAACCATAAGCGAGTTATAAAGTTGGATATAAATAATATTTAACAAAAACTTGCTTAAAAATAATATGTTTGAAATACTGAAATTAAACTAAATTAATTGTGTCTAACACTTTAGTAGAGAAAAGAGAAAAAGACATAAAAGTCACCAAAGTCTTCAGAATCGTTTTTAGTCGTCATATTAATAACAATAACATTAATAATAATAATACTAATAGTACTAAATCTGCTTATATGCAAGCGCTTTATTAAGGTAACAGTTTTTTGGTTTCTTGCTTATATCTCGAAAACAGTTACTCCTATCAATTTTTATCTCTTTACTAAAATTAAAGCTGATAAAATTTCCTACAAAATAGTTATTTGCATTTTTCTTGTAGGACCAAGCATAAGCGAGTTATAGAGATGGAATTAAATAATATTTAACAAAAATTTGCTTTAAAATACAATGTTTGAAATACTGAAATTAAACTAAATTAATTGTGTCTAACACTTTAGTAGAGGAAAAAGAAGAAGACATAAAAGTCACTAAAGATTTCAGAGTCGTCTTTAATCGTCATATTAATAACAATAACATTAATAATAATAATACTAATAGTACTAAATTTGCTTATATGCAAACGCTTAATTAAGTTAACAGTTTTTTGGTTTCTTGCTTATATCTAGAAAACAGTTACTCCTATCAATTTTTAGCTTTTTACTAAAATTAAAGCTGATAAAATTTCCAACAAAATAGTTATTTGCATTTTTTATGTAGGACTAACCATAAGCGAGATGTAAGTTTGAAAATAATCAATATTTAAAAAAAATGTGCTTTAACAGAAAATGTCTTGTGATTTAAAATACACTTAATTTATTGGGTCCAATACTTTATTAGAAAAAATAGGAGGTGACTTAAAAGTCACTGAAGTTTTCAGAGTCGTTTTTAAATGCTGCATTTTCGTCTTCGTCTCAAACATTGAAAACTGAATTACATTTTTGTTCAGTAACGGTTACAATTTTCACTTTGGTTTTTTGCTTATATCTCGAAAACAGTTACTCCTATAAATTTTTATCTTTTCTTCAAAATTAAAGCTGATAAAATTTCCTACAAAATAGTTTTTAGCATTTCTCTTGTAGGACCAAGCATAAGCGAGTTATAGAGATGGATTTAAATAATATTTAACAAAAATTTGCTTTAAAATAAAATGTTTGAAATACTGAAATTAAACTAAATTAATTGTGTCTAACACTTTAGTAGAGGAAAAAGAAGAAGACATAAAAGTCACTAAAGATTTCAGAGTCGTCTTTAATCGTCATATTAATAACAATAACATTAATAATAATAATACTAATAGTACTAAATCTGCTTATATGCAAGCGCTTTATTAAGGTAACAGTTTTTTGGTTTCTTGCTTATATCTCGAAAACAGTTACTCCTATCAATTTTTATTTTTTTACTAAAATTAAAGCTGATAAAATTTCCTACAAAATAGTTATTTGCATTTTTCTTGTAGGACCAAGCATAAGCGAGTTATAGAGATGGATTTAAATAATATTTAACAAAAATTTGCTTTAAAATAAAATGTTTGAAATACTGAAATTAAACTAAATTAATTGTGTCTAACACTTTAGTAGAGGAAAAAGAAGAAGACATAAAAGTCACTAAAGATTTCAGAGTCGTCTTTAATTGTCATATTAATAACAATAACATTAATAATAATAATACTAATAGTACTAAATTTGCTTATATGCAAACGCTTAATTAAGTTAACAGTTTTTTGGTTTCTTGCTTATATCAAGAAAACAGTTACTCCTATCAATTTTTAGCTTTTTACTAAAATTAAAGCTGATAAAATTTCCAACAAAATAGTTATTTGCATTTTTCATGTAGGACTAACCATAAGCGAGATGTAAGTTTGAAAATAATCAATATTTAAAAAAAATGTGCTTTAACAGAAAATGTCTTGTGATCTAAAATACACTTAATTTATTGGGTCCAATACTTTATTAGAAAAAAAAAGAGGTGACTTAAAAGTCACTGAAGTTTTCAGAGTCGTTTTTAAATGCTGCATTTTCGTCTTCGTCTCAAACATTGAAAACTGAATTACATTTTTGTTCAGTAACGGTTACAATTTTCACTTTGGTTTTTTGCTTATATCTCGAAAACAGTTACTCCTATAAATTTTTATCTTTTCTTCAAAATTAAAGCTGATAAAATTTCCTACAAAATAGTTTTTAGCATTTCTCTTGTAGGACCAACCATAAGCGAGTTATAAAGTTGGATATAAATAATATTTAACAAAAACTTGCTTAAAAATTAAATGTTTGAAATACTAAAATTAAACTAAATTAATTGTGTCTAACACTTTAGTAGAGAAAAAAGAAAAAGACATAAAAGTCACCAAAGTCTTCAGAATCGTTTTTAATCGTCATATTAATAACAATAACATTAATAATAATAATACTAATAGTACTAAATTTGCTTACAAGCAAACGCTTAATTCAGATAACAATTTTTTGGTTTCTTGCTTATATCTCGAAAACAGTTACTCCTATCAATTTTTATCTTTTTACTAAAATTAAAGCTGATAAAATTTCCTACAAAATAATTAATTGCACTTTTAATGTAGGACTAACCATAAGCGAGATATAAGTTTGAAAATAATTAAAATTTAAAAAAAAGTGCTTCAACAGAAAATGTTTTGTGATTTAAAATACACTTAATTTATTGGGTCCAATACTTTATTAGAAGAAAAAAGAGGTGACAGAAAGGTCACTGAAGTCTTTAGAGTCGTTTGTAAATGCTGCATTTTCGTCTTCGTCTCTAACATTGAAAACTGAATTACATTTTTGTTCAGTAACTGTTACAGTTTTCTTATTGGTTTTTTGCTTATATCTCGAAAACAGTTACTCCTATCAATTTTTATCTTTCTTTTAAAATTAAAGCTGATAAAGCTTCCTACAAAATAGTTATTTGCATTTTTCTTGTAGGACCAACCATATGCGAGTTATAGAGTTGGATATAAATAATATTTAACAAAAATTTGCTTTAAAATAAAATGTTTGAAAATCCGAAATTAAACTAAATTAATTGAGTCTAACACTTTAGTATAGGAAAAAGGAGAAGACATAAAAGTCACCAAAGTCTTCAGAGTCGTTTTTAGTCGTCATATTAGTAACAATAACATTAATAATAATAATACTAATAGTACTAAATTTGCTTATATGCAAGCGCTTTATTAAGGTAGCAGTTTTTTGGTTTCTTGCTTATATCTCGAAAACAGTTACTCCTATCAATTTTTAACTTTCTACTTGAATTAATGCTGATAAAATTTCCTACAAAATAGTTATTTGCATTTTTCACGTAAGACTAACCATAAGCGAGATATATGATTGAAAATAATTAATATTTAAAAAAAAGTGCTTTAACAGAAAATGTCTTGTGATTTAAAATACACTTAATTTATTGGGTCTAATACTTTATTAGAAGAAAAAGAAAGTGACATAAAAGTCACTGAAGTCTTCAGAGTCGTTTTTAAATGCTGCAGTTTCGTCTTCGTCTCAAACATTGAAAACTGAATTACATTTTTGTTCAGTAACAGTCACAGTTTTCTTATTGGTTTTTTGCTTATATCTCGAAAACAGTTACTCCTATCAATTTTTATCTTTTTTTCAAAATTAAAGCTGATAAAATTTCCTACAAAATAGTTATTTGCATTTTTCTTGTAGGACCAACCATAACCGAGTTATAGAGTTGGATATAAATAATATTTAACAAAAATTTGTTTAAAATAAAATGTTTGAAAAACTGAAATTAAACTAATTTAATTGTGTCTAACACTTTAGTAGAGGAAAAAGAAGAAGACATAAAAGTCACTAAAGGTTTCAAAGTGGTCTTTAATCGTCATATTAATAACAATAACATTAATAATAATAATACTAATAGTACTAAATTTGCTTATATGCAAACGCTTAATTAAGGTAAAAGTGTTTTGGTTTCTTGCTCATATCTCGAAAACAGTTACTCCTATCAATTTTTATCTTTTTACTAAAATTTAAGCCGATAAAATTTCCTACAAAATAATTATTCGCATTTTTTATGTAGGACTAACCATAAGCGAGATATAAGATTGAAAATAATTAATATTTAAAAAAAAAGTGCTTTAACAGAAAATGTCTTGTGATTTAAAATACACTTAATTTATTAGGTCCAATACTTTATTAAAAAAAAAGGGGGTGACATATAAGTCACTGAAGTCTTCAGAGTCGATTTTAAATGCTGCATTTTCGTCTTCGTCTCAAACATTGAAAACTGAATTACATTTTTGTTCTGAAACGGTAACAGTTTTTACTTTGGTTTTTTGCTTATATCTCGAAAACAGTTACTCCTATCAATTTTTATCTTTCTTTCAAAATTAAAGCTGATAACATTTCCTACAAAATAGTTATTTGCATTTTTCTTGTAGGACCAACCATAAGCGAGTTATGAAGTTGGATATAAATAATATTTAACAAAAACTTGCTTAAAATTAAAATGTTTGAAATACTGAAATTAAACTAAATTAATTGTGTCTAACACTTTAGTAGAGAAAAAAGAAAAAGACATAAAAATCACCAAAGTTTCAGAATCGTTTTTAGTCGTCATATTAATAACAATAACATTAATAATAATAATACTAATAGTACTAAATCTGCTTATATGCAAGCGCTTTATTAAGGTAACAGTTTTTTGGTTTCTTGCTTATATCTCGAAAACAGTTACTCCTATAAATTTTTGTCTTTTTTTTAAGATTAAAGCTGATAAAATTTCCTACAAAATAGTTATTTGCATTTTTCTTGTAGGACTAACCATAAGCGAGTTATAGAGTTGGATATAAATAATATTTAACAAAAATTTGCTTTAAAATAAAATGTTTGAAAAACTGAAATTAAACTAATTTAATTGTGTCTAACACTTTAGTAGAGGAAAAAGGAAAAGACATAAAAGTCACTAAAGGTTTCAGAGTTGTCTTTAGTTGTCATATTAATAACAATAACATTAATAATAATAATACTAATAGTACTAAATTTGCTTATATGCAAAGGCTTAATTAAGGTAACAGTGTTTTGGTTTCTTGCTTATATCTCGAAAACAGTTACTCCTATCAATTTTTATCTTTTTACTAAAATTCAAGCTGATAAAATTTCCTACAAAATAGTTATTTGCATTTTTCATGTAGGACTAACCATAAGCGAGATATATGATTGAAAATAATTAATATTTAAAAAAAAAGTGCTTTAACATAAAATGTCTTGTGATTTAAAATACACTTAATTTATTGGGTCCAATACTTTATTAGAAGAAAAAGGAAGTGACATAAAAGTCACTGAAGTCTTCAGAGTCGTTTTTAAATGCTGCAGTTTCGTCTTAGTCTCAAACATTGAAAACTGAATTACATTTTTGTTCAGTAACAGTCACAGTTTTCTTATTGGTTTTTTGCATATATCTCGAAAACAGTTACTCCCATCAATTTTTATCTTTCTGTCAAAATTAAAGCTGATAAAATTTCCTACAAAATAGTTATTTGCATTTTTCTTGTAGGACCAACCATAAGCGAGTTATAGAGTTGGATATAAATAATATTTAACAAAAATTTGCTTTAAAATAAAATGTTTGAAAAACTGAAATTAAACTAATTTAACTGTGTCTAACACTTTAGTAGAGGAAAAAGGAAAAAACATAAAAGTCACTAAAGGTTTCAGAGTTGTCTTTAGTTGTCATATTAATAACAATAACATTAATAATAATAATACTAATAGTACTAAATTAGCTTATATGCAAACGCTTAATTAAGGTAACAGTGTTTTGGTTTCTTGCTTATATCTCGAAAACAGTTACTCCTATCAATTTTTATCTTTTTACTAAAATTCAAGCCGATAAAATTTCCTACAAAATAGTTATTTGCATTTTTCATGTAGGACTAACCATAAGCGAGATATAAGTTTGAAAATAATTAATATTTAAAAAAAAAGTGCATTAACAGAAAATGTCTTGTGATTTAAAATACACTTAATTTATTAGGTCCAATACTTTATTAGAAGAAAAAGGGGGTGACATATAAGTCACTGAAGTCTTCAGAGTCGATTGTAAATACTGCATTTTCGTCTTCGTCTCAAACATTGAAAACTGAATTACATTTTTGTTCTGAAACGGTAACAGTTTTCACTTTGGTTTTTTGCTTATATTTCGAAAACAATTACTCCTATCAGTTTTTATCTTTTTTTCAAAATAAAGCTGATAAAATTTCCTACAAAATAGTTATTTGCATTTTTCTTGTAAGACCAACCATAAGCGAGTTATAAAGTTAGATATAAATAATATTTAACAAAAACTTGCTTAAAAATTAAATGTTTGAAATACTGAAATTAAACTAAATTAATTGTGTCTAACACTTTAGTAGAGAAAAAAGAAAAAGACATAAAAGTCACCAAAGTCTTCAGATTCGTTTTTAGTCGTCATATTAATAACAATAACATTAATAATAATAATACTAATAGTACTAAATTTGCTTACATGCAAACGCTTAATTCAGGTAAAAATTTTTTGGTTTCTTGCTTATATCTCGAAAACAGTTACTCCTATCAGATTTTATCTTTTTACTAAAATTAAAGCTGATAAAATTTCCTACAAAATAGTTAATTGCATTTTTAATGTAGGACTAACCATAAGCGAGATATAAGTTTGAAAATAATTAAAATTTAAAAAAAAGTGCTTCAACAGAAAATGTCTTGTGATTTAAAATACACTTAATTTATTGGGTCCAATACTTTATTAGAAGAAAAGAGCGGTGACAGAAAGGTCACTGAAGTCTTCAGAGTCGTTTGTAAATGCTGCATTTTCGTCTTCGTCTCAAACATTGAAAACTGAATTACATTTTTGTTCAGTAACTGTTACAGTTTTCTTATTGGTTTTTTGCTTATATCTCGAAAACAGTTACTCCTATCAATTTTTATCTTTCTTTTAAAATTAAAGCTGATAAAGCTTCCTACAAAATAGTTATTTGCATTTTTCTTGTAGGACCAACCATAAGCGAGTTATAGAGTTGGATATAAATAATATTTAACAAAAATTTGCTTTAAATAAAATGTTTGAAAAACCGAAATTAAACTAAATTAATTGAGTCTAACACTTTAGTAGAGAAAAAAGAAAAAGACATAAAAGTCACCAAAGTCTTCAGAATCGTTTTTAGTCGTCATATTAATATCAATAACATTAATAATAATAATACTAATAGTACTAAATCTGCTTATATGCAAGCGCTTTATTAAGGTAACATTTTTTTGGTTTCTTGCTTATATCTCGAAAGCAGTTACTCCTATCAATTTTTATCTTTTTTTTAAAATTAAAGCTGACAAAATTTCCTACAAAATAGTTATTTGCATTTTTCTTGTAGGACCAACCATAAGCGAGTTATAGAGTTGGATATAAATAATATTTAACAAAAATTTGCTTTCAAATAAAATGTTTGAAAAACTGAAATTAAACTAATTTAATTGTGTCTAACACTTTAGTAGAGGAAAAAGAAAAAGACATAAAAGTCACTAAAGGTTTCAAAGTTGTCTTTAATCGTCATATTAATAACAATAACATTAATAATAATAATACTAATAGTACTAAATTTGCTTATATGCAAACGCTTAATTAAGGTAACAGTGTTTTGGTTTCTTGCTCATATCTCGAAAACATTTACTCCTATTAACTTTTATCTTTTTACTAAAATTCAAGCTGATAAAATTTCCTACAAAATAATTATTTGCATTTTTTATGTAGGACTAACCATAAGCGAGATATAAGATTGAAAATAATTAATATTTAAAAAAGAAGTGCTTTAACAGAAAATGTCTTGTGATTTAAAATACACTTAATTTATTAGGTCCAATACTTTATTAAAAAAAAAGGGGGTGACATATAAGTCACTGAAGTCTTCAGAGTCGATTTTAAATGCTGCATTTTCGTCTTCGTCTCAAACATTGAAAACTGAATTACATTTTTGTTCTGAAACGGTAACAGTTTTTACTTTGGTTTTTTGCTTATATCTCGAAAACAGTTACTCCTATCAATTTTTATCTTTCTTTCAAAATTAAAGCTGATAACATTTCCTACAAAATAGTTATTTGCATTTTTCTTGTTGGACCAACCATAAGCGAGTTATAAAGTTGGATATAAATAATATTTAACAAAAACTTGCTTAAAAATAAAATGTTTGAAATACTGAAATTAAACTAAATTAATTGTGTCTAACACTTTAGTAGAGAAAAAAGAAAAAGACATAAAAGTCACCAAAGTCTTCAGAATCGTTTTTAGTCGTCATATTAATAACAATAACATTAATAATAATAATACTAATAGTACTAAATCTGCTTATATGCAAGCGCTTTATTAAGGTAACAGTTTTTTGGTTTCTTGCTTATATCTCGAAAACAGTTACTCCTATGAATTTTTTTCTTCTTTTCAAAATTAAAGCTGATAAAATTTCCTACAAAATAGTTATTTGCATTTTTCTTGTAGGACCAACCATAAGCGAGTTATAGAGTTGGATATAAATAATATTTAACAAAAATTTGCTTTAAAATAAAATGTTTGAAAAACTGAAATTAAACTAATTTAATTGTGTCTAACACTTTAGTAGAGGAAAAAGGAAAAGACATAAAAGTCACTAAAGGTTTCAGAGTTGTCTTTAGTTGTCATATTAATAACAATAACATTAATAATAATAATACTAATAGTACTAAATTTGCTTATATGCAAACGCTTAATTAAGGTAACAGTGTTTTGGTTTCTTGCTTATATCTCGAAAACAGTTACTCCTATCAATTTTTATCTTTTTACTAAAATTCAAGCTGATAAAATTTCCTACAAAATAGTTATTTGCATTTTTCATGTAGGACTAACCATAAGCGAGATATATGATTGAAAATAATTAATATTTAAAAAAAAAGTGCTTTAACAGAAAATGTCTTGTGATTTAAAATACACTTAATTTATTGGGTCCAATACTTTATTAGAAAAAAAGGAAGTGACATAAAAGTCACTGAAGTCTTCAGAGTCGTTTTTAAATGCTGCAGTTTCGTCTTCGTCTCAAACATTGAAAACTGAATTACATTTTTGTTCAGTAACAGTCACAGTTTTCTTATTGGTTTTTTGCTTATATCTCGAAAACAGTTACTCCTATCAATTTTTATCTTTCTGTCAAAATTAAAGCTGATAAAATTTCCTACAAAATAGTTATTTGCATTTTTCTTGTAGGACCAACCATAAGCGAGTTATAGAGTTGGATATAAATAATATTTAACAAAAATTTGCTTTAAAATAAAATGTTTGAAAAACTGAAATTAAACTAATTTAATTGTGTCTAACACTTTAGTAGAGGAAAAAGAAGAAGACATAAAAGTCACTAAAGGTTTCAAAGTTGTCTTTAATCGTCATATTAATAACAATAACATTAATAATAATAATAATAATAGTACTAAATTTGCTTATATGCAAACGCTTAATTAAGGTAACAGTGTTTTGGTTTCTTGCTCATATCTCGAAAACAGTTACTCCTATCAATTTTTATCTTTTCACTAAACTTCAAGCTGATAAAATTTTCTACAAAATAGTTATTTGCATTTTTTATGTAGGACTAACCATAAGCGAGATATAAGATTGAAAATAATTAATATTTAAAAAAGAAGTGCTTTAACAGAAAATGTCTTGTGATTTAAAATACACTTAATTTATTAGGTCCAATACTTTATTAGAAAAAAAAGGGGGTGACATATAAGTCACTGAAGTCTTCAGAGTCGATTTTAAATGCTGCATTTTTGTCTTCGTCTCAAACATTGAAAACTGAATTACATTTTTGTTCTGAAACGGTAACAGTTTTTACTTTGGTTTTTTGCTTATATCTCGAAAACAGTTACTCCTATCAATTTTTATCTTTTTTTCAAAATTAAAGCTGATAACATTTCCTACAAAATAGTTATTTGCATTTTTCTTGTAGGACCAACCATAAGCGAGTCATAAAGTTGGATATAAATAATATTTAACAAAAACTTGCTTAAAAATAAAATGTTTGAAATACTGAAATTAAACTAAATTAATTGTGTCTAACACTTTAGTAGAGAAAAAAGACAAAGACATAAAAGACACCAAAGTCTTCAGAATCGTTTTTAGTCGTCATATTAATAACAATAACATTAATAATAATAATACTAATAGTACTAAATCTGCTTATATGCAAGCGCTTTATTAAGGTAACAGTTTTTTGGTTTCTTGCTTATATCTCGAAAACAGTTACTCCTATGAATTTTTGTCTTTCTTTCAAAATTAAAGCTGATAAAATATTCTACAAAATAGTTATTTGCATTTTTCTTGTAGGACCAACCATAAGCGAGTTATAGAGTTGGATATAAATAATATATAACAAAAATTTGCTTTAAAATAAAATGTTTGAAAAACTGAAATTAAACTAATTTAACTGTGTATAACACTTTAGTAGAGGAAAAAGGAAAAGACATAAAAGTCACTAAAGGTTTCAGAGTTGTCTTTAGTTGTCATATTAATAACAATAACATTAATAATAATAATACTAATAGTACTAAATTTGCTTATATGCAAGCGCTTTATTAAGGTAACAGTTTTTTGGTTTCTTGCTTATATCTCGAAAACAGTTACTCCTATCAATTTTTATCTTTTTACTAAAATTAAAGCTGATAAAATTTCCTACAAAATAGTTATTTGCATTTTTCATGTAAGACTAACCATAAGCGAGATATATTATTGAAAATAATTAATATTTAAAAAAAAGTGCTTTAACAGAAAATGTCTTGTGATTTAAAATACACTTAATTTATTGGGTCTAATACTTTATTAGAAGAAGAAGAAAGTGACATAAAAGTCACTGAAGTCTTCAGAGTCGTTTTTAAATGCTGCAGTTTCGTCTTCGTCTCAAACATTGAAAACTGAATTACATTTTGGTTCAGTAACAGTCACAGTTTTCTTATTGGTTTTTTGCTTATAACTCGAAAACAGTTACTCCTATCAATTTTTATTTGTTTTTCAAAATTAAAGCTGATAAAATTTACTACAAAATAGTTATTTGCATTTTTCTTGTAGGACCAACCATAAGCGAGTTATAGAGTTGGATATAAATAATATTTAACAAAAATTTGCTTTAAAATAAAATGTTTGAAAAACTGAAATTAAACTAATTTAATTGTGTCTAACACATTAGTAGAGGAAAAAGAAGAAGACATAAAAGTCACTAAAGGTTTCAAAGTTGTCTTTAATCGTCATATTAATAACAATAACATTAATAATAATAATACTAATAGTACTAAATTTGCTTATATGCAAACGCTTAATTAAGGTAACAGTGTTTTGGTTTCTGGCTTATATCTCGAAAACAGTTACTCCTATCAATTTTTATCTTTTTACTAAAATTCAAGCTGATAAAATTTCCTACAAAATAGTTATTTGCATTTTTTATGTAGGACTAACCATAAGCGAGATATAAGATTGAAAATAATTAATATTTAAAAAAAAAGTGCTTTAACAGAAAATGTCTTGTGATTTAAAATACACTTAATTTATTGGGCCCAATACTTTATTAGAAAAAAAAAGAGGTGACAAAAAGGTCACTGAAGTCTTTAGAGTCGTTTGTAAATGCTGCATTTTCGTCTTCGTCTCAAACATTGAAAACTGAATTACATTTTTGTTCAGTAACTGTTACAGTTTTCTTATTGGTTTTTTGCTTATATCTCAAAAACAGTTACTCCTATCAATTTTTATCTTTCTTTTAAAATTAAAGCTGATAAAGCTTCCTACAAAATAGTTATTTGCATTTTTCTTGTAGGACCAACCATAAGCGAGTTATAGAGTTGGATATAAATAATATTTAACAAAAATTTACTTTAAATAAAATGTTTGAAAATCCGAAATTAAACTAAATTAATTGAGTCTAACACTTTAGTAGAGAAAAAAGAAAAAGACATAAAAGTCACCAAAGTCTTCAGAATCGTTTTTAGTCATCATATTAATAACAATAACATTAATAATAATAATACTAATAGTACTAAATCTGCTTATATGCAAGCGCTTTATTAAGGTAACAGTTTTTTGGTTTCTTGCTTATATCTCGAAAACAGTTACTCCTATCAATTCTTATCTTTTTACTAAAATTAAAGCTGATAAAATTTCCTACGAAATAGTTATTAGCATTTTTCTTGTAGGACCAAGCATAAGCGAGTTATAGAGATGGATTTAAATAATATTTAACAAAAATTTGCTTCAAAATAAAATGTTTGAAATACTGAAATTAAACTAAATTAATTGTGTCTAACACTTTAGTAGAGGAAAAAGAAGAAGACATAAAAGTCACTAAAAATTTCAGAGTCTTCTTTAATCGTCATATTAATAACAATAACATTAATAATAATAATACTAATAGTACTAAATTTGCTTATATGCAAACGCTTAATTAAGTTAACAGTTTTTTGGTTTCTTGCTTATATCTCGAAAACAGTTACTCCTATCAATTTTTATCTTTTTACTAAAATTATAGCTGATAAAATTTCCAACAAAATAGTTATTTGCATTTTTCATGTAGGACTAACCATAAGCGAGATGTAAGTTTGAAAATAATCAATATTTAAAAAAAAAGTGCTTTAACAGAAAAGGTCTTGTGATTTAAAATACACTTAATTTATTGAGTCCAATACTTTATTAAAAAAAAAAGGAGGTGACTTAAAAGTCACTGAAGTCTTCAGAGTCGTTTTTAAATGCTGCATTTTCGTCTTCGTCTCAAACATTGAAAACTGAATTACATTTTTGTTCAGTAACGGTTACAATTTTCACTTTGGTTTTTTGCTTATATCTCGAAAACAGTTACTCCTATAAATTTTTATCTTTTCTTCAAAATTAAAGCTGATAAAATTTCCTACAAAATAGTTTTTAGCATTTTTTTTGTAGGACCAACCATAAGCGAGTTATAGAGTTGGATATAAATAATCTTTAAGAAAAATTTGCTTTAAAATAAAATGTTTGAAAAACTGAAATTAAACTAATTTAATTGTGTCTAACACATTAGTAGAGAAAAAAGAAGAAGACATAAAAATCACTAAAGGTTTCAAAGTTGTCTTTAATCGTCATATTAATAACAATAACATTAATAATAATAATACTAATAGTACTAAATTTGCTTATATACAAGCGCTTTATTAAGGTAACAGTTTTTTGGTTTCTTGCTTATATCTCGAAAACAGTTACTCCTATCAATTTTTATCTTTTTACTAAAATTAAAGCTGATAAAATTTTCTACAAAATAGTTATTTGCATTTTTCATGTAAGACTAACCATAAGCGAGATATATTATTGAAAATAATTAATATTTAAAAAAAAGTGCTTTAACAGAAAATGTCTTGTGATTTAAAATACACTTAATTTATTGGGTCTAATACTTTATTAGAAGAAGAAGAAAGTGACATAAAAGTCACTGAAGTCTTCAGAGTCGTTTTTAAATGCTGCAGTTTCGTCTTCGTCTCAAACATTGAAAACTGAATTACATTTTGGTTCAGTAACAGTCACAGTTTTCTTATTGGTTTTTTGCTTATATCTCGAAAACAGTTACTCCTATCAATTTTTGTTTGTTTTTCAAAATTAAAGCTGATAAAATTTCCTACAAAATAGTTATTTGCATTTTTCTTGTAGGACCAACCATAAGCGAGTTATAGAGTTGGATATAAATAATATTTAACAAAAATTTGCTTTAAAATAAAATGTTTGAAAAACTGAAATTAAACTAATTTAATTGTGTCTAACACATTAGTAGAGGAAAAAGAAGAAAACATAAAAGTCACTAAAGGTTTCAAAGTTGTCTTTAATCGTCATATTAATAACAATAACATTAATAATAATAATACTAATAGTACTAAATTTGCTTATATGCAAACGCTTAATTAAGGTAACAGTGTTTTGGTTTCTGGCTTATATCTCGAAAACAGTTACTCCTATCAATTTTTATCTTTTTACTAAAATTTAAGCTGATAAAATTTTCTACAAAATAGTTATTTGCATTTTTTATGTAGGACTAACCATAAGCGAGATATAAGATTGAAAATAATTAATATTTAAAAAAAAAGTGCTTTAACAGAAAATGTCTTGTGATTTAAAATACACTTAATTTATTGGGTCCAATACTTTATTAGAAGAAAAAAGAGGTGACAAAAAGGTCACTGAAGTCTTTAGAGTCGTTTGTAAATGCTGCATTTTCGTCTTCGTCTCAAACATTGAAAACTGAATTACATTTTTGTTCAGTAACTGTTACAGTTTTCATATTGGTTTTTTGCTTATATCTCAAAAACAGTTACTCCTATCAATTTTTATCTTTCTTTTAAAATTAAAGCTGATAAAGCTTCCTACAAAATAGTTATTTGCATTTTTCTTGTAGGACCAACCATAAGCGAGTTATAGAGTTGGATATAAATAATATTTAACAAAAATTTGCTTTAAATAAAATGTTTGAAAAACCGAAATTAAACTAAATTAATTGAGTCTAACACTTTAGTAGAGAAAAAAGAAAAAGACATAAAAGTCACCAAAGTCTTCAGAATCGTTTTTAGTCGTCATATTAATAACAATAACATTAATAATAATAATACTAATAGTACTAAATCTGCTTATATGCAAGCGCTTTATTAAGGTAACAGTTTTTTGGTTTCTTGCTTATATCTCGAAAACAGTTACTCCTATCAATTCTTATCTTTTTACTAAAATTAAAGCTGATAAAATTTCCTACGAAATAGTTATTAGCATTTTTCTTGTAGGACCAAGCATAAGCGAGTTATAGAGATGGATTTAAATAATATTTAACAAAAATTTGCTTTAAAATAAAATGTTTGAAATACTGAAATTAAACTAAATTAATTGTGTCTAACACTTTAGTAGAGAAAAAAGAAGAAGACATAAAAGTCACTAAAAATTTCAGAGTCCTCTTTAATCGTCATATTAATAACAATAACATTAATAATAATAATACTAATAGTACTAAATTTGCTTATATGCAAACGCTTAATTAAGTTAACAGTTTTTTGGTTTCTTGCTTATATCTCGAAAACAGTTACTCCTATCAATTTTTATCTTTTTACTAAAATTAAAGCTGATAAAATTTCCAACAAAATAGTTATTTGCATTTTTCATGTAGGACTAACCATAAGCGAGATGTAAGTTTGAAAATAATCAATATTTAAAAAAAAAGTGCTTTAACAGAAAATGTCTTGTGATTTAAAATACACTTAATTTATTGAGTCCAATACTCTATTAGAAAAAAAGGAGGTGACTTAAAAGTCACTGAAGTTTTCAGAGTCGTTTTTAAATGCTGCATTTTCGTCTTCGTCTCAAACATTGAAAACTGAATTACATTTTTGTTCAGTAACGGTTACAATTTTCACTTTGGTTTTTTGCTTATATCTCGAAAACAGTTACTCCTATAAATTTTTATCTTTTCTTCAAAATTAAAGCTGATAAAATTTCCTACAAAATAGTTTTTAGCATTTTTTTTGTAGGACCAACCATAAGCGAGATATAAGTTTGAAAATAAGTAATATTTAAAAAATAATGTGCTTTAACAGAAAATGTCTTGTGATTTAAAATCACGCTTATGGTTAGTCCTACATGAAAAATGCAAACAACTGTTTTGTAGGAACTTTTATCAGCTTTAATTTTAGTGAAAAGATAAAAATTGATAGGAGTAACTGTTTTCGAGATATAAGCAAGAAACCAAAAAACTGTTACTTTAATTAAGGGCTTGCATATAAGCAAATTTAGTACTAAAAACAACTCTGAAAACTTTGGTGACTTTTATGTCTTCTCCTTTTTCTTCTACTAAAGTGTTAGACACAATTAATTTAGTTTAATTTCGGTTTTTCAAACATTTTATTTTAAAGCAAATTTTTGTTAAAGATTATTTATATCCAACTCTATAACTCGGTTATGGTTGGTCCTACAAAAAAAATGCGAATAACTATTTTGTAGAAAATTTTATCAGCTTTAATTTTGAAAGAAAGATAAAAATTGATAGAAGTAACTATTTTCGAGATATAAGCAAAAAACCAATAAGAAAACTGTAACTGTTACTGAACAAAAATGTAATTCAGTTTTCAATGTTTGAAACAAAGACGAAAATGCAGCATTTAAAATCGTCTCTGAAGACTTCAGTGACTTTTATGTCTCCTCCTTTCTTTTCTAATAAAGTATTGGACCCATTAAATTAAGTGTATTTTAAATCACAAGACATTTTCTGTTAAAGCACTTTTTTTTTAAATATTAATTATTTTCAAACTTATATCTCGCTTATGGTTAGTCCTACATGAAAAATGCTAATTACTATTTTGTAGGAAATTTTATCACCTTTAATTTTGGTGAAAAAGTAAAAATTGATAGGAGTAACTGTTTTCGAGATATAAACAAAAAACAAAAAAACTGTTACCTTAATTAAGCGCTTGCATATAAGCAAATTTAGTACTACTAGTATTGTTATTATAAATGTTATTGTTATTAATATGACGACTAAAGACAACTCTAAGACTTAAGTGACTTTTATGTCTCCTTCTTTTTCCTCTACTAAAGTGTTAGACACAATTAATTTAGTTTAATTTCAGTTTTTCAAACATTTTATTTTAAAGCAAATTTTTGTTTAATATTATTTATATCCAACTCTATAACTTGCTTATGCTTGGTCCTACAAGAAAAATGTAAATAACTATTTTGGTGTTTTCGAGATATAAGCAAAAAACCAAAGTGAAAACTGTTACAGTTACTGAAAAAAATGTAATTCAGTTTTCAATGTTTGAGACGAAGACGAAAATGCAGCATTTAAAAAAGACTCTGAAGACTTCAGTGACTTTTATGTCACCTCCTTTTTCTTCTAATAGAGTATTGGACCCAATAAATTAAGTGTATTTTAAATCACAAGTCATTTTCTGTTAAAGCACTTTTTTTTAAATATTAATTTTTTTCAAACTTATATCTCGCTTATGGTTAGTCCTACATGAAAAAAGCAAATAAATATTTTGTAGGAAATTTTATCAGCTTTAATTTTAGTAAAAAGCTAAAAATTGATAGGAGTAACTGCTTTCGAGATATAAGCAAGAAACTGTTATCTTAATTAAGCGCTTGCATATAAGCAAATTTAGTAATATTAGTATTATTATTATTAATGTTATTGTTATTAATATGACGACTAAAAACGACTCTCAAGACTTTGGTGACTTTTATGTCTTCTCCTTTTTCCTATACTAAAGTGTTAAACTCAATTTATTTAGTTTAATTTCGGTTTTTCAAACATTTTATTTTAAAGCAAATTTTTGTTAATGATTATTTATATCCAACACTATAACTCGCTTATGGTTGGTCTTACAAAAAAAATGCAAATCACTATTTTGTAGGAAATTTTATCAGCTTTAATCTTGAAAGAAAGATAAAAATTGATAAGAGTAATTGTTTTCGAGATATAAGCAAAAAACCAAAGTGAAAACTGTTACAGTTACTGAACAAAAATGTAATTCAGTTTTCAATGTTTGAGACGAAGACGAAAATGCAGCATTTAAAAACGACTCTTAAAACTTCAGTGACTTTTATGTCACCTCCTTTTTCTTCTAATAAAGTATTGGACCCAATAAATTAAGTGTATTATAAATCACAAGACATTTTCTGTCAAAGCACTTTTTTTTTAAATATTAATTATTTTCAAACTTATATCTCGCTTATGGTTGGTCTTACAAAAAAAATGCAATTAACTATTTTGTAGGAAATTTTATCAGCATTAATTTTGAAAAAAAGGTAAAAATTGATAGGAGTAACTGGTTTCGAGATATAAGCAAAAAACCAATAAGAAAACTGTAACTGTTACTAAACAAAAATGTAATTCAGTTTTTAATATTTGAGACTAAGTCAAAAATGCAGCATTTAAAAACGACTCTGAAGACTTCAGTGACTTTTATGTCACCTCATTTTTCTAATAAAGTATTGGACCCAATAAATTAAGTGTATAAAATGCAGCATTTAAAAACGACTCTGAAAACTTCAGTGACTATTATGTCACCTCCTTTTTCTTCTAATAAAGTTTTGGACCCAATAAATTAAGTGTATTTTAAATCACAAGACATTTTCTGTTAAAACACTTTTTTTTAATTATTAATTATTTTCAAACTTATATCTCGCTTATGGTTAGTTCTACATGAAAAATGCAAATAACTATTTTGTAGGAAATTTTATCACCTTTAATTTTGGTGAAAATGTAAAAATTGATAGGAGTAACTGTTTTCGAGATATAAGCAAAAAACAAAAAAACTGTTACCTTAATTAAGCGCTTGCATATAAGCAAATTTAGTACTACTAGTATTGTTATTATAAATGTTATTGTTATTAATATGACGACTAAAGACAACTCTATAACTTTAGTGACTTTTATGTCTCCTCCTTTTTTCTCTACTAAAGTGTTAGACACACTTAATTTAGTTTAATTTCGGTTTTTCAAACATTTTATTTTAAAGCAAATTTTTGTTAAAGATTATTTATATCCAACTCTATAACTCGCTTATGGTTGGTCCTACAAAAAAATGCAAATAACTATTTTGTAGGAAATTTTATCAGCTTTAATTTTAGTAAAAAGATAAAAATTGATAGGAGTAAC
>NC_087401.1:6114080-6124080 GCF_031307605.1 Tribolium castaneum | reverse complement strand
ATTTGGATTAAAACAAATTATTTTTGTTGACTCTCAGTCTGAATTGTTCATCAGTTCAAACAAAAACGGCTTATTTTAGACGATCTTTTGCTTTGAACCAGAAAACTTACATCGAACAGACTAAAAACGTATTAATCTGGCATAAAAGAGCAATTTATGTATCACTTTGGATAAAGGCAGCTAATCCTATTCGTTTCATTGCTTAAAATAGACAAAATTGTTAATAAATCTAACAAAAACGCTGTATTCTAGCACAAAATACTAATTACATTATAGTTTCGACGAGAATAGCTTATTTGGAATGATTCATGCTTCCAAACGAGTAAATTTTTATTAAACAGATGCCAAACATCATGATTTGTCCTATAAAGACATTTTATATTGCAGTTTGTATTAAAACAAAATATTTTCGTTGATTCTTTGTTAGAAGCAGCAAACCTAACATTAAAGAATCTGAAAACTTTGTATTCGGACACAAACCACCAAATTTTGTACCAGTTTAGACAAAAACGGTTGATTTTCGACAATATTTTGCTTTGAACAAGAAAACTTATATCAAACTGACTAAAAACGTCTTATTTTAGCACAAAACAAAAGATTTGCGTTATAGTCTTAAAGCTGATTCATGCCATAATTTGGATAAAAACCAATTATTTTTGTTAATTCATTGTTACAAACAAGAAACCTTACATCAAAGAAACTGAAAACCCCTTATTTAGGCACAGAAATTCGAATTACGTTTCAGTCTGGACAAAAACTGCTTATTTTAGACGATCCTTTGTTTTGAACACGAAAACTTACATTAAAAAGATTAAAAACATCTTATTCTGGCTAAAAACTTCAAATTATATATTACTCTAGATAACAGCAATTTATCCTGATTACTCCTTTACTTAGAATAGAGTAAACTTGTATAAAACTTAATGAAAACTTTAAATTTCGTCTCAAAGAAATAATTTACGTTAAAGTTTTGACCAGCACTGTTTATTTCAAACGAAATTATGATTCGAAACTAATGAACTTTTATGGGGCAGATGCAAAACCACATATTACCATATAAAGCGTTGTTTTAAAGCAAAGTATTACCTTTTGCAACAAGAAATTTCACGTCAAAGAAACTGAAAACTTCGTATTCATACATAAATATCGAATTACGTATCAGTTTAGGCAAATACAGCTTATTTTAAACGATTCCTTGCTATAAACAAGAAAAATTTTATCAAGCATATTGAAAACGTCTTAATCTCGAAAATAAGAGCAAATTATGTATCAATTTTAACAAAAGCGGATTACTCTGTTTGATTCTATGCTTAGAGTAGAGTAAACTACTATAAAACGTAATGAAAACTCTATATTCAAGCTCAAAAGAACAAATTACGTTATAGTTTTGACAAAAAAAAATATTTCGGACGATTACATACTTCGAAGTAAGCAAACTTTAATTGAACATGTGCAAAAGCTAATACTTTGCTTTAAAATAACGATTTATGTGGTAATATGGTATTTTGCATCTGTCCTATAAAAGTTTACTCGTTTCGCTCCATTGAATCATTCGAAATAAATTATTTTGACACAACAACAACGAAAATAATTTGTTTTTGTTTAAACTGTAACATAAGTCGCTTTTATAAAACGAACTAAAACGTTTGGCATCTGTTTAGTGAAAGTTTTCTCGTTTGGGGGCATAAAATCGTTTGAAATTAACAGTTCTGGTCAAAACTATAACGTAAATTATTTCTTTGTATCACTTTAAAGATTTGCGTTATAGTCTTGACGAGAACTGTTAATTTCAAACGATTCTATGCTTTGAAACCAGTATACTTTCACTGAACAGAGGCAAAACGTCTGATTTCGCCTTTAAAAAACGATTTATGTCACAGTTTGGATTAAAACCAATGATTTTCGTTTATTCATTGTTACAAACAAGAAACCTTACATCAAAGAAACTGAAAACCTCTTATTCAGGCCCAGAAAATCAAATTACGTTTCAGTCTGGACACAAATTGCTTATTTTAGACGATTCTTTCTTTTGAACACGAAAACTTATATTAAGAAGATTAAAAACGTCTTATTCTGGCTCAAAACTGCAAATTATGTATTACTTTGGATAAATGCAGTTTATCCTGATTACTCCTTTGCTTAGAATAGAGCAAACTTGTATAAAACTTAATGAAAACTTTAAATTTCGTCTCAAAGAAATAATTTACGTTATAGTTTTGACCAGAACTGTTAGTTTCAAACGATTTTATGCCCCCAAACGAGAAAACTTTTACTAAACAGATGCCAAACGTCTTAGTTCGTTTAATAAAAACGACATGTTACAGTTTAAACAAAAAAATTATTTTTGTTGTTGTTGTGTCAAAATAATTTATTTCGAATGATTCAATGGAGCGAAACGAGTAAACTTTTATAGGACAGATGCAAAATACCATATTACCACATAAATCGTTATTTTAAAGCAAAGTATTAGCTTTTGCACTTGTTCAATTAAAGTTTGCTTACTTCGAAGTATGTAGTCCTCCGAAATAATTTTTTTTTGTCAAAACTATAACGTAATTTGTTCTTTTGAGCTTGAATATAGAGTTTTCATTACGTTTTAAAGTAGTTTACTCTACTCTAAGCATAGAATCAAACAGAGTGATCCGCTTTTGTTAAAACTGATACATAGTTTGCTCTTATTTTCGAGAATAAGACATTTTCAATATGTTTGATAAAATTTTTCTTGTTTATAGCAAGGAATCGTTTAAAATAAGCTGTATTTGCCTAAACTGATACGTAATTCGATATTTGTGCATGGATACGATGTTTTCAGTTTCTTTGACGTGAAATTTCTTGTTGCAAAAGGTAATAATTTGCTTTAAAACAACGCTTTATATGGTAATATGTGGTTTTGCATCTGCCCCATAAAAGTTCATTAGTTTCGAATCATAAAATCGTTCAAAACTATAACGTAAATTATTTCTTTGAGACGAAATTCAAAGTTTTCATTAAGTTTTATACAAGTTTACTCTATTCTAAGTAAAGGAGTAATCAGGATAAATTGCTTTTATCTAGAGTAATATATAATTTGCAGTTTTCAGCCAGAATAAGACGTTTTTAATCTTTTTAATGTAAGTTTTCGTGTTCAAAACAAAGGATCGTCTAAAATAAGCAGTTTTTGTCCAGACTGAAACGTAATTCGAATTTCTGTGCCTAAATAAGGGGTTTTCAGTTTCTTTGATGTAAGGTTTCTTGTTTGTAACAATGAATTAACAAAAATAATTGGTTTTTATCCAAACTGTGGCATGAATCAGCTTTAAGACTATAACGCAAATCTTTTGTTTTGTGCTAAAATAAGACGTTTTTAGTCAGTTTGATATAAGCTTTCTTGTTCAAAGCAAAATATTGTCGAAAATCAACCGTTTTTGTCTAAACTGAAACAAAATTCGGTGGTTTGTGTCCGAATACAAAGTTTTCAGATTCTTTAATGTTAGGTTTGCTGCTTCTAACAAAGAATCAACGAAAATATTTTGTTTTAATACAAACTGCAATATAAAATGTCTTTATAGGACAAAACATGATGTTTGGCATCTGTTTATTAAAAATTTACTCGTTTGGAAGCATAGAATCATTCCAAATAAGCTATTCTCGTCGAAACTATGATGTAATTAGTATTTTGTGCTAGAATACAGCGTTTTTGTTAGATTTATTAACAATTTTGTCTATTTTAAGCAATGAAACGAATAGGATTAGCTGCCTTTATCCAAAGTGATACATAAATTGCTCTTTTATGCCAGATTAATACGTTTTTAGTCTGTTCGATGTAAGTTTTCTTGTTCAAAGCAAAAGATCGTCTAAAGTAAGCCGTTTTTGTTTGAACTGATGAACAATTCAGACTGAGAGTCAACAAAAATAATTTGTTTTAATCCAAACTGATAATTTTTGACCCTATAAGAGTCCTATAAGAGTCCGAGATACGCCGTTCTCGTCAAGTCTATAACGTAATTCGTTTTTTTGTGTCAGAATACGACGTTTTCTGTCTGTTTAATATAAGTTTTTAATAATAATAATAATAATAACAATAATAATAATAATAATAATAATAATAATAATAACAATAATAATAATAATAATAATAATAATAATAATAATAATAATAATAAAAATAATAATAGAAATAAAAGTAAGCTTAGTTTTCTAAGCAAAAATGAAGCTTATTTTGTGTGTTATATGAGCGCTTTCTCATTTCTATGCAAGAAATCATCTGTGATCTGTATTTTTAGGCAAGAAATTGTCTAAAATTAATAACTCATTTTAAAACTGGTATAAAAACATTTACTATACAAAAGTTAATAATAATAATAATAATAATAATAATAATAATAATAATAAATTACTTTATAGTTTTGACAAAAAAAAATTATTTCGGACGACTACATATTTCGAAGTAAGCAAACTTTAATTGAACAAGTGCAAAAGCTAATACTTTGCTTTAAAATAACGATTTATGTGGTAATATGGTATTTTGCATCTCTCCTCCTTTTTCCTCTACTAAAGTGTTAGACACAATTAATTTAGTTTAATTTCGGTTTTTCAAACATTTTATTTTAAAGCAAATTTTTGTTAAATATTAAAAACTATAAAATGGCTTAGATTGCCTAAAAACACAGATCACACATGATCTTTTGCATAAAAATGAGAAAACGCTCATGTAACACACAAAATAAGCTCCATTTTTCCTTTTTAAAAGTATTATTATTATTATTACTTTTGTTACTATTAATATTATTATTATTAATATTATTGTTATTATTATTATTATTATTATTATTATTATTATTATTATTATTATTATTATTATTATTATTATTATTATTATTATTAAAAACTTATATTAAACAGACAGAAAACTTCGTATTCTGACACAACTTAAAACACAGATCACACATGATCTTTTGCATAGAAATGAAAAAACGCTCATATAACACAAAATAAGCTTCATTTTGGCTTAGAAAACTAAGCTTACTTTTACTACTACTATTATTTTTATTTTTATTAAGATTATTATTATTACTATTATTTTTATTATTATTATTACTATTATTATTATTATTATTATTATTATTATTATTAATATTATTATTATTAATAAAGACCGATTATAACTTTTGTATAGTAAATGTTTTTATACCAGTTTTAAAATGAGTTATTAATTTTAGACAATTTCTTGCCTAAAAACACAGATCACAGATGATCTCCAGCATAGAAATGAGAAAACGCTCAGATAACACAAAATAAGCATCATTTTTGCTTAGAAAAACTAAGCTTTAATTTAGAAAGAAATTTATTATTATAAGTATTATTATCATTATTATTATTATTATTATTATTATTATTATTATTATTATTATTATTATTATTATTATTATTATTATTATTAACTTTTGTATAGTAAATGTTTTTATACCAGTTTTAAAATGAGTTATTAATTTTATTCAATTTCTTGCGTAAAAACACAGATCACAGATGATCTCTTGCATAGAAATGAGAAAACGCTCATATAACACACAAAATAAGCATCATTTTTGCTTAGAAAAACTAAGCTTTAATTTAGAAAGAAATTCATTATTATAAGTATTATTATCATTATTATTATTATTATTATTATTATTATTATTATTTCTTTTATTACTATTATTATTATTATTATTATTACTATTATTATTATTATTATTATTATTATTACTATTATTATTATTATTATTATTATTATTATTATTATTATTATTATTAACTTTTGTATAGTAAATGTTTTTATACCAGTTTTAAAATGAGTTATTAATTTTAGACAATTTCTTGCCTAAAAATACAGATCACAGATGATTTCTTGCATAGAAATGAGAAAGCGCTCATATAACACACAAAATAAGCTTCATTTTTGCTTAGAAAACTAAGCTTACTTTTATTTCTATTATTATTTTTATTATTATTATTATAATTATTATTATTATTATTATTATTATTATTATTATTATTATTGTTATTATTATTATTATTATTATTATTATTATTATTATTATTATTATTGTTTTTATTATTATTATTATTAAAAACTTATATTAAACAGACAGAAAACGTCGTATTCTGACACAAAAAAACGAATTACGTTATAGACTTGACGAGAACGGCGTATCTCGGACTCTTATAGGACTCTTATAGGGTCAAAAATTATCAGTTTGGATTAAAACAAATTATTTTTGTTGACTCTCAGTCTGAATTGTTCATCAGTTCAAACAAAAACGGCTTACTTTAGACGATCTTTTGCTTTGAACAAGAAAACTTACATCGAACAGACTAAAAACGTATTAATCTGGCATAAAAGAGCAATTTATGTATCACTTTGGATAAAGGCAGCTAATCCTATTCGTTTCATTGCTTAAAATAGACAAAATTGTTAATAAATCTAACAAAAACGCTGTATTCTAGCACAAAATACTAATTACATTATAGTTTCGACGAGAATAGCTTATTTGGAATGATTCTATGCTTCCAAACGAGTAAATTTTTAATAAACAGATGCCAAACATCATGTTTTGTCCTATAAAGACATTTTATATTGCAGTTTGTATTAAAACAAAATATTTTCGTTGATTCTTTGTTAGAAGCAGCAAACCTAACATTAAAGAATCTGAAAACTTTGTATTCGGACACAAACCACCGAATTTTGTTTCAGTTTAGACAAAAACGGTTGATTTTCGACAATATTTTGCTTTGAACAAGAAAGCTTATATCAAACTGACTAAAAACGTCTTATTTTAGCACAAAACAAAAGATTTGCGTTATAGTCTTAACGAGAGCTGTTAATTTCAAACGGTTCTATGCTTTGAAACGAGTAAACTTTCACTGTACAGAGGAAAAACATCTTATTTCGCCTTTTAAAAACGATTCATGCCACAGTTTGGATAAAAACCAATTATTTTCGTTAATTCATTGTTACAAACATGAAACCTTACATCAAAGTAACTGAAAACCCCTTATTCAGGCACAGAAATTCGAATTACGTTTCAGTCTGAACAAAAACTGCTTACTTTAGACGATCCTTTGTTTTGAATACAAAAACTTACATTAAAAAGATTAAAATCGTCTTATTCTGGCTGAAAACTGCAAATTATATATTACTCTAGATAAAAGCAAATTATCCTGATTACTCCTTTACTTAGAATAGAGTAAACTTGTATAAAACTTAATAGAAACTTTAAATTTCGTCTCAAAGAAATAATTTACGTTATAGTTTTGACCAGCACTGTTTATTTCAAACGATTTTATGATTCGAAACTAATGAACTTTTATGGGGCAGATGCAAAACCACATATTACAATATAAAGCGTTGTTTTAAAGCAAATTATTACCTTTTGCAACAAGAAATTTCACGTCAAAGAAACTGAAAACATCGTATCCATGCACAAATATCGAATTACGTATCAGTTTAGACAAATACAGCTTATTTTAAACGATTCCTTGCTATAAACAAGAAAAATTTTATCAAACATATTGAAAATGTCTTATTCTCGAAAATAAGAGCAAATTATGTATCAGTTTTAACAAATGCGGATTACTCTGTTTGATTCTATGCTTAGAGTAGAGTAAACTACTATAAAACGTAATGAAAACTCTATATTCAAGCTCAAAAGAACAAATTACGTTATAGTTTTGACAAAAAAAAATTATTTCGGACGACTAGATATTTCGAAGTAAGCAAACTTTAATTGAACAAGTGCAAAAGCTAATACTTTGCTTTAAAATAACGATTTATGTGGTAATATGGTATTTTGCATCTGTCCTATAAAAGTTTACTCGTTTCGCTCCATTGAATCATTCGAAATAAATTATTTTGACACAACAACGAAAATAATTTTTTTGTTTAAACTGTAACATGTCGTTTTTATAAAACGAACTAAGACGTTTGGCATCTGTTTAGTGAAAGTTTTCTCGTTTGGGGGCATAATATCGTTTGAAATTAACAGTTCTGGTCAAAACTATAACGTAAATTATTTCTTTGAGACGAAATTTAAAGTTTTCATTAAGTTTTATACAAGTTTGCTCTATTCTAAGCAAAGGAGTAATCAGGATAAACTGCTTTTATCCAAAGTAATACATAATTTGCAGTTTTGAGCCAGAATAAGACGTTTTTAATCTTTTTAATGTAAGTTTTCGTGTTCAAAAGAAAGAATCGTCTAAAATAAGCAATTTGTGTCCAGACTGAAACGTAATTTGATTTTCTGGGCCTGAATAAGAGGTTTTCAGTTTCTTTGATGTAAGGTTTCTTGTTTGTAACAATGAATAAACGAAAATCATTGGTTTTAATCCAAACTGTGACATAAATCGTTTTTTAAAGGCGAAATCAGACGTTTTGCCTCTGTTCAGTGAAAGTATACTGGTTTCAAAGCATAGAATCGTTTGAAATTAACAGTTCTCGTCAAGACTATAACGCAAATCTTTAAAGTGATACAAAGAAATAATTTACGTAATAGTTTTGACCAGAACTGTTAATTTCAAACGATTTTATGCCCCCAAACGAGAAAACTTTCACTAAGCAGATGCCAAACGTCTTAGTTCGTTTTATAAAAGCGTTTTATGTTACAGTTTAAACAAAAACAAATTATTTGTGTTGTTGTTGTGTCAAAATAATTTATTTCTAATGATTCAATGGAGCGAAACGGGTAAACTTTTATAGGACAGATGCAAAATACCATATTACCACATAAATCATTATTTTAAAGCAAAGTATTAGCTTTTGCACATGTTCAATTAAAGTTTGCTTACTTCGAAGTATGTAATCGTCCGAAATATTTTTTTTTGTCAAAACTATAACGTAATTTGTTCTTTTGAGCTTGAATATAGAGTTTTCATTACGTTTTATAGTAGTTTACTCTACTCTAAGCATAGAATCAAACAGAGTAATCCGCTTTTGTTAAAACTGATACATAATTTGCTCTTATTTTCGAGAATAAGACGTTTTCAATATGCTTGATAAAATTTTTCTTGTTTATAGCAAGGAATCGTTTAAAATAAGCTGTATTTGCCTAAACTGATACGTAATTAGATATTTATGTATGGATACGAAGTTTTCAGTTTCTTTGACGTGAAATTTCTTGTTGCAAAAGGTAATACTTTGCTTTAAAACAACGCTTTATATGGTAATATGTGGTTTTGCATCTGCCCCATAAAAGTTCATTAGTTTCGAATCATAATTTCGTTTGAAATAAACAGTGCTGGTCAAAACTATAACGTAAATTATTTCTTTGAGACGAAATTTAAAGTTTTCATTAAGTTTTATACAAGTTTACTCTATTCTAAGTAAAGGAGTAATCAGGATAAATTGCTTTTATCTAGAGTAATATATAATTTGCAGTTTTCAGCCAGAATAAGACGTTTTTAATCTTTTTAATGTAAGTTTTTGTGTTCAAATCAAAGGATCGTCTAAAATAAGCAGTTTTTGTCCAGACTGAAACGTAATTCGAATTTCTGTGCCTAAATAAGGGGTTTTCAGTTTCTTTGATGTAAGGTTTCTTGTTTGTAACAATGAATTAACAAAAATAATTGGTTTTTATCCAAACTGTGGCATGAATCAGCTTTAAGACTATAACGCAAATCTTTTGTTTGTGCTAAAATAAGACGTTTTTAGTCAGTTTGATATAAGCTTTCTTGTTCAAAGCAAAATATTGTCGAAAATCAACCGTTTTTGTCTAAACTGAAACAAAATTCGGTGGTTTGTGTCCGAATACAAAGTTTTCAGATTCTTTAATGTTAGGTTTGCTGCTTCTAACAAAGAATCAACGAAAATATTTTGTTTTAATACAAACTGCAATATAAAATGTCTTTATAGGACAAAACATGATGTTTGGCATCTGTTTATTAAAAATTTACTCGTTTGGAAGCATAGAATCATTCCAAATAAGCTATTCTCGTCGAAACTATAATGTAATTAGTATTTTGTGCTAGAATACAGCGTTTTTGTTAG
>NC_087401.1:6079080-6109080 GCF_031307605.1 Tribolium castaneum | reverse complement strand
AGGTGATAAAATTTCCTACAAAATAGTTATTTGCATTTTTCATGTAGAACTAAGCATAAGCGAGATATAAGTTTGAAAATAATTATTAATTAAAAAAAAGTGTTTTAACAGAAAATGTCTTGTGATTTAAAATACACTTAATTTGTTGGGTCCAATACTTTATTAGAAGAAAAAGGAGGTGACATAAAAGTCACTGAAGTCTTCAGAGTCGTTTTTAAATGCTGCATTTTTGACTTCGTCTCAAACATTGAAAACTGAATTACATTTTTGTTCAGTAACAGTTACAGTTTTCTTATTGGTTTTTTGCTTATATCTCGAAAACAGTTACTCCTATCAAATTTTATCTTTCTTTCAAAATTAAAGCTGATAAAATTTCCAACAAAATAGTTATTTACATTTTTCTTGTAGGACCAAGCATAAACGAGTTATAGAGTTGGATATAAATAATATTTAACAAAAATTTGCTTTAAAATAAAATGCTTGAAAAACCAGAATTAAACTAAATTAATTGTGTCTAACACTTTAGTAGAGGAAAAAGGAGAAGACATAAAAGTCACTAAATGTTTCAGAGTCGTCTTTAGTCGTCATATTAATAACAATAACATTAATAATAATAATACTAATAGTACTAAATTTGCTTATATGCAAACGCTTAATTAACGTAACATTTTTTTGGTTTCTTGCTTATATCTCGAAAACAGTTACTCCTATCAATTTTTATCTTTTTTTCAAAATTAAAGCTAATAAAATATCCTACAAAATAGTTATTTGCATTTTTTTGTAGGACCAACCATAAGCGAGTTATAGAGTTGGATATAAATAATATTTAACAAAAATTTGCTTTAAAATAAAATGTTTGAAAAACCGAAATTAAACTAAATTAATTGAGTCTAACACTTTAGTAGAAGAAAAGGAAAAAGACATAAAAGTCACTAAAGGTTTCGAAGTTGTCTTTAGTTGTCATATTAATAACAATAACATTAATAATAATAATACTAATAGTACTAAATTTGCTTATATGCAAACGCTTAATTAAGGTAACAGTGTTTTGGTTTCTTGCTTATATCTCGAAAACAGTTACTCCTATCAATTTTTATCTTTTTACTAAAATTCAAGCTGATAAAATTTCCTACAAAATAGTTATTTGCATTTTTCATGTAGGACTAACCATAAGCGAGATATATGATTGAAAATAATTATTATTTAAAAAAAAAGTGCTTTAACAGAAAATGTCTTGTGATTTAAAATACACTTAATTTATTGGGTCCAATACTTTATTAGAAGAAAAAGGAAGTGACATAAAAGTCACTGAAGTTTTCAGAGTCGTTTTTAAATGCTGCAGTTTCGTCTTCGTCTCAAACATTGAAAACTGAATTACATTTTTGTTCAGTAACAGTCACAGTTTTCTTATTGGTTTTTTGCTTATATCTCGAAAACAGTTACTCCTATCAATTTTTATCTTTCTGCCAAAATTAAAGCTGATAAAATTTCCTACAAAATATTTAGTTGCATTTTTCTTGTAGGACCAACCATAAGCGAGTTATAGAGTTGGATATAAATAATATTTAACAAAAATTTGCTTTAAAATAAAATGTTTGAAAAACTGATATTAAACTAATTTAATTGTGTCTAACACTTTAGTAGAGAAAAAAGAAAAAGACATAAAAGTCACCAAAGTCTTCAGAGTTGTTTTTAGTACTAAATTTGCTTATATGCAAGCCCTTAATTAAGGTAACAGTTTTTTGGTTTCTTGCTTATATCTCGAAAACAGTTACTCCTATCAATTTTTATCTTTTCACTAAAATTAAAGCTGATAAAATTTCCTACAAAATAGTTATTTGCATTTTTCATGTAGGACTAACCATAAGCGAGATATATGATTGAAAATAATTAGTATTTAAAAAAAAAGTGCTTTAACAGAAAATGTCTTGTGATTTAAAATACACTTAATTTATTGGGTCCAATACTTTATTAGAAGAAAAAGGAAGTGACATAAAAGTCACTGAAGTCTTCAGAGTCGTTTTTAAATGCTGCAGTTTCGTCTTCGTCTCAAACATTGAAAACCGAATTACATTTTTGTTCAGTAACAGTCACAGTTTTCTTATTGGTTTTTTGCTTATATCTCGAAAACAGTTACTCCTATCAATTTTTATCTTTCTTTCAAAATTAAAGCTGATAAAATTTCCTACAAAATAGTTATTTGCATTTTTCTTGTAGAACCAACCATAAGCGAGTTATAGAGTTGGATATAAATAATATTTAACAAAAATTTGCTTTAAAATAAAATGTTTGAAAAACTGAAATTAAACTAATTTAATTGTGTCTAACACTTTAGTATAGGAAAAAGAAGAAGACATAAAAGTCACTAAAGGTTTCAAAGTTGTCTTTAATCGTCATATTAATAACAATAACATTAATAATAATAATACTAATAGTACTAAATTTGCTTATATGCAAACGCTTAATTAAGGTAACAGTGTTTTGGTTTCTTGCTCATATCTCGAAAACAGTTACTCCTATCAATTTTTATCTTTTTACTAAAATTTAAGCTGATAAAATTTCCTACAAAATAGTTATTTGCATTTTTTGTGTAGGACTAACCATAAGTGAGATATAAGATTGAAAATAATTAATATTTAAAAAAGAAGTGCTTTAACAGAAAATGTCTTGTGATTTAAAATACACTTAATTTATTAGGTCCAATACTTTATTAAAAAAAAAGGGGGTGACATATAAGTCACTGAAGTCTTCAGAGTCGATTTTAAATGCTGCATTTTCGTCTTCGTCTCAAACATTGAAAACTGAATTACATTTTTGTTCTGAAACGGTAAAAAAAGTTTTTACTTTGGTTTTTTGCTTATATCTCAAAAACAGTTACTCCTATCAATTTTTATCTTTCTCTCAAAATTAAAGCTGATAACATTTCCTACAAAATAGTTATTTGCATTTTTCTTGTAGGACCAACCATAAGCGAGTTATAAAGTTGGATATAAATAATATTTAACAAAAACTTGCTTAAAAATAAAATGTTTAAAATACTGAAATTAAACTAAATTAATTGTGTCTAACACTTTAGTAGAGAAAAAAGAAAAAGACATAAAAGTCACCAAAGTCTTCAGAATCGTTTTTAGTCGTCATATTAATAACAATAACATTAATAATAATAATACTAATAGTACTAAATCTGCTTATATGCAAGCGCTTTATTAAGGTAACAGTTTTTTGGTTTCTTGCTTATATCTCGAAAACAGTTACTCCTATGAATTTTTGTCTTTCTTTCAAAATTGAAGCTGATAAAATATTCTACAAAATAGTTATTTGCATTTTTCTTGTAGGACCAACCATAAGCGAGTTATAGAGTTGGATATAAATAATATTTAACAAAAATTTGCTTTAAAATAAAATGTTTGAAAAACTGAAATTAAACTAATTTAACTGTGTCTAACACTTTAGTAGAGAAAAAAGGAAAAGACATAAAAGTCACTAAAGGTTTCAGAGTTGTCTTTAGTTGTCATATTAATAACAATAACATTAATAATAATAATACTAATAGTACTAAATTTGCTTATATGCAAACGCTTAATTAAGGTAACAGTGTTTTGGTTTCTTGCTTATATCTCGAAAACAGTTACTCCTATCAATTTTTATCTTTTTACTAAAATTTAAGCTGATAAAATTTCCTACAAAATAGTTATTTGCATTTTTCATGTAGGACTAACCATAAGCGAGATATATGATTGAAAATAATTAATATTTAAAAAAAAAAGTGCTTTAACAGAAAATGTCTTGTGATTTAAAATACACTTAATTTATTGGGTCCAATACTTTATTAGAAGAAAAAGGAAGTGACATAAAAGTCACTGAAGTCTTCAAAGTCGTTTTTAAATGCTGCAGTTTCGTCTTCGTCTCAAACATTGAAAACCGAATTACATTTTTGTTCAGTAACAGTCACAGTTTTCTTATTGGTTTTTTGCTTATATCTCGAAAACAGTTACTCCTATCAATTTTTATCTATTTTTCAAAATTAAAGCTGATAAAATTTCCTACAAAATAGTTATTTGCATTTTTCTTGTAGGACCAACCATAAGCGAGTTATAGAGTTGGATATAAATAATATTTAACAAAAATTTGCTTTAAAATAAAATGTTTGAAAAACTGAAATTAAACTAATTTAATTGTGTCTAACACTTTAGTAGAGGAAAAAGAAGAAGACATAAAAGTCACTAAAGGTTTCAGAGTTGTCTTTAGTTGTCATATTAATAACAATAACATTAATAATAATAATACTAATAGTACTAAATTTGCTTATATGCAAACGCTTAATTAAGGTAACAGTGTTTTGGTTTCTTGCTTATATCTCGAAAACAGTTACTCCTATCAATTTTTATCTTTTTACTAAAATTAAAGCTGATAAAATTTCCTACAAAATAGTTAATTGCATTTTTAATGTAGGACTAACCATAAGCGAGATATAAGTTTGAAAATAATTAAAATTTAAAAAAAAGTGCTTCAACAGAAAATGTCTTGTGATTTAAAATACACTTAATTTATTGGGTCCAATACTTTATTAGAAGAAAAAAGAGGTGACAGAAAGGTCACTGAAGTCTTTAGAGTCGTTTGTAAATGCTGCATTTTCGTCTTCGTCTCAAACATTGAAAACTGAATTACATTTTTGTTCAGTAACTGTTACAGTTTTCTTATTGGTTTTTTGCTTATATCTCGAAAACAGTTACTCCTATCAATTTTTATCTTTCTTTTAAAATTAAAGCTGATAAAGCTTCCTACAAAATAGTTGTTTGCATTTTTCTTGTAGGACCAACCATAGGCGAGTTATAGAGTTGGATATAAATAATATTTAACAAAAATTTGCTTTAAATAAAATGTTTGAAAAACCGAAATTAAACTAAATTAATTGAGTCTAACACTTTAGTAGAGAAAAAAGAAAAAGACATAAAAGTCACCAAAGTCTTCAGAATCGTTTTTAATCGTCATATTAATAACAATAACATTAATAATAATAATACTAATAGTACTAAATCTGCTTATATGCAAGCGCTTTATTAAGGTAACAGTTTTTTGGTTTCTTGCTTATATCTCGAAAACAGTTACTCCTATCAATTTTTATTTTTTTTTCAAAATTAAAGCTGATAAAATTTCCTACAAAATAGTTATTTGCATTTTTCTTGTAGGACCAACCATAAGCGAGTTATAGAGTTGGATATAAATAATATTTAACAAAAATTTGCTTTAAAATAAAATGTTTGAAAAACTGAAATTAAACTAATTTAATTGTGTCTAACACTTTAGTAGAGGAAAAAGAAGAAGACATAAAAGTCACTAAAGGTTTCAAAGTTGTCTTTAATCGTCATATTAATAACAATAACATTAATAATAATAATACTAATAGTACTAAATTTGCTTATATGCAAACGCTTAATTAAGGTAACAGTGTTTTGGTTTCTTGCTCATATCTCGAAAACAGTTACTCCTATCAATTTTTATCTTTTTACTAAAATTCAAGCTGATAAAATTTCCTACAAAATAATTATTTGCATTTTTTATGTAGGACTAACCATAAGCGAGATATAAGATTGAAAATAATTAATATTTAAAAAAGAAGTGCTTTAACAGAAAATGTCTTGTGATTTAAAATACACTTAATTTATTAGGTCCAATACTTTATTAGAAAAAAAGGAGGTGACATATAAGTCACTGAAGTCTTCAGAGTCGATTTTAAATGCTGCATTTTCGTCTTCGTCTCAAACATTGAAAACTGAATTATATTTTTGTTCTGAAACGGTAACAGTTTTTACTTTGGTTTTTTGCTTATATCTCGAAAACAGTTACTCCTATCAATTTTTATCTTTTTTTCAAAATTAAAGCTGATAACATTTCCTACAAAATAGTTATTTGCATTTTTCTTGTAGGACCAACCATAAGCGAGTTATAAAGTTGGATATAAATAATATTTAACAAAAACTTGCATAAAAATAAAATGTTTGAAATACTGAAATTAAACTAAATTAATTGTGTCTAACACTTTAGTAGAGAAAAAAGAAAAAGACATAAAAGTCACCAAAGTCTTCAGAATCGTTTTTAGTCGTCATATTAATAACAATAACATTAATAATAATAATACTAATAGTACTAAATCTGCTTATATGCAAGCGCTTTATTAAGGTAACAGTTTTTTGGTTTCTTGCTTATATCTCGAAAACAGTTACTCCTATGAATTTTTGTCTTTTTTTCAAAATTAAAGCTGATAAAATTTCCTACAAAATAGTTATTTGCATTTTTCTTGTAGGACCAACCATAAACGAGTTATAGAGTTGGATATAAATAATATTTAACAAAAATTTGCTTTAAAATAAAATGTTTGAAAAACTGAAATTAAACTAATTTAATTGTGTCTAACACTTTAGTAGAGGAAAAAGGAAAAGACATAAAAGTCACTAAAGGTTTCAGAGTTGTCTTTAGTTGTCATATTAATAACAATAACATTAATAATAATAATACTAATAGTACTAAATTTGCTTATATGCAAACGCTTAATTAAGGTAACAGTGTTTTGGTTTCTTGCTTATATCTCGAAAACAGTTACTCCTATAAATTTTTATCTTTCTGTCAAAATTAAAGCTGATAAAAGTTCCTACAAAATAGTTATTTGCATTTTTCTTGTAGGACCAACCATAAGCGAGTTATAGAGTTGGATATAAATAATATTTAACAAAAATTTGCTTTAAAATAAAATGTTTGAAAAACTGAAATTAAACTAATTTAATTGTGTCTAACACTTTAGTAGAGGAAAAAGAAAAAGACATAAAAGTCACTAAAGGTTTCAAAGTTGTCTTTAATCGTCATATTAATAACAATAACATTAATAATAATAATACTAATAGTACTAAATTTGCTTATATGCAAACGCTTAATTAAGGTAACAGTGTTTTGGTTTCTTGCTCATATCTCGAAAACAGTTACTCCTGTCAATTTTTATTTTTTACTAAAATTTAAGCTGATAAAATTTCCTACAAAATAGTTATTTGCATTTTTTATGTAGGACTAACCATAAGCGAGATATAAGATTGAAAATAATTATTATTTAAAAAAGAAGTGCTTTAACAGAAAATGTCTTGTGATTTAAAATACACTTAATTTATTAGGTCCAATACTTTATTAAAAAAAAAGGGGGTGACATATAAGTCACTGAAGTCTTCAGAGTCGATTTTAAATGCTGCATTTTCGTCTTCGTCTCAAACATTGAAAACTGAATTACATTTTTGTTCTGAAACGGTAACAGTTTTTACTTTGGTTTTTTGCTTATATCTCGAAAACAGTTACTCCTATCAATTTTTATCTTTTTTTCAAAATTAAAGCTGATAACATTTCCTACAAAATAGTTATTTGCATTTTTCTTGTAGGACCAACCATAAGCGAGTTATAAAGTTGGATATAAATAATATTTAACAAAAACTTGCTTAAAAATAAAATGTTTGAAATACTGAAATTAAACTAAATTAATTGTGTCTAACACTTTAGTAGAGAAAAAAGAAAAAGACATAAAAGTCACCAAAGTCTTCAAAATCGTTTTTAGTCGTCATATTAATAACAATAACATTAATAATAATAATACTAATAGTACTAAATCTGCTTATATGCAAGCGCTTTATTAAGGTAACAGTTTTTTGGTTTCTTGCTTATATCTCGAAAACAGTTACTCCTATGAATTTTTGTCTTTCTTTCAAAATTAAAGCTGATAAAATATTCTACAAAATAGTTATTTGCATTTTTCTTGTAGGACCAACCATAAGCGAGTTATAGAGTTGGATATAAATAATTTTTAACAAAAATTTGCTTTAAAATAAAATGTTTGAAAAACTGAAATTAAACTAATTTAATTGTGTCTAACACTTTAGTAGAGGAAAAAGAAAAAGACATAAAAGTCACTAAAGGTTTCAGAGTTGTCTTTAGTTGTCATATTAATAACAATAACATTAATAATAATAATACTAATAGTACTAAATTTGCTTATATGCAAACGCTTAATTAAGGTAACAGTGTTTTGGTTTCTTGCTTATATCTCGACAACAGTTACTCCTATCAATTTTTATCTTTTTACTAAAATTCAAGCTGATAAAATTTCCTATAAAATAGTTATTTGCATTTTTCATGTAGGACTAACCATAAGCGAGATATATGATTGAAAATAATTAATATTTAAAAAAAATGTGCTTTAACAGAAAATGTTTTGTGATTTAAACTACACTTAATTTATTCGGTCCAATACTTTATTAGAAGAAAAAGGAAGTGACATAAAAGTCACTGAAGTCTTCAGAGTCGTTTTTAAATGCTGCAGTTTCTTCTTCGTCTCAAACATTGAAAACTGAATTACATTTTTGTTCAGTAACAGTCACAGTTTTCTTATTGGTTTTTTGCTTATATCTCGAAAACAGTTACTCCTATCAATTTTTATTTTTCTGTCAAAATTAAAGCTGATAAAATTTCCTACAAAATAAATATTTGCATTTTTCTTGTAGGACCAACCATAAGCGAGTTATAGAGTTGGATATAAATAATATTTAACAAAAATTTGCTTTAAAATAAAATGTTTGAAAAACTGAAATTAAACTAATTTAATTGTGTCTAACACTTTAGTAGAGGAAAAAGAAGAAGACATAAAAGTCACTAAAGGTTTCAAAGTTGTCTTTAATCGTCATATTAATAACAATAACATTAATAATAATAATACTAATAGTACTAAATTTGCTTATATGCAAACGCTTAATTAAGGTAACAGTGTTTTGGTTTCTTGCTCATATCTCGAAAACAGTTACTCTTATCAATTTTTATCTTTCTTTCAAAATTAAAGCTAATAACATTTCCAACAAAATAGTTATTTGCATTTTTCTTGTAGGACCAACCATAAGCGAGTTATAAAGTTGGATATAAATAATATTTAACAAAAACTTGCTTAAAAATAAAATGTTTGAAATACTGAAATTAAACTAAATTAATTGTGTCTAACACATTAGTAGAGAAAAAAGAAAAAGACATAAAAGTCACCAAAGTCTTCAGAATCGTTTTTAGTCGTCATATTAATAACAATAACATTAATAATAATAATACTAATAGTACTAAATCTGCTTCTATGCAAGCGCTTTATTAAGGTAACAGTTTTTTGGTTTCTTGCTTATATCTCGAAAACAGTTACTCCTATGAATTTTTGTCTTTTTTTCAAAATTAAAGCTGATAAAATATTCTACAAAATAGTTATTTGCATTTTTCTTGTAGGACCAACCATAAGCGAGTTATAGAATTGAATATAAATAATATTTAACAAAAATTTGCTTTAAAATAAAATGTTTGAAAAACTGAAATTAAACTAATTTAACTGTGTCTAACACTTTAGTAGAGAAAAAAGGAAAAGACATAAAAGTCACTAAAGGTTTCAGAGTTTTCTTTAGTTGTCATATTAATAACAATAACATTAATAATAATAATACTAATAGTACTAAATTTGCTTATATGCAAACGCTTAATTAAGGTAACAGTGTTTTGGTTTCTTGCTTATATCTCGAAAACAGTTACTCCTATCAATTTTTATTTTTTTACTAAAATTCAAGCTGATAAAATTTCCTACAAAATAGTTATTTGCATTTTTTATGTAGAACTAACCATAAGCGATATAAGATTGAAAATAATTAATATTTAAAAAAGAAGTGCTTTAACAGAAAATGTCTTGTGATTTAAAATACACTTAATTTATTGGGTCCAATACTTTATTAGAAGAAAAAGGAAGTGACATAAAAGTCACTGAAGTCTTCAGAGTCGTTTTTAAATGCTGCAGTTTCGTCTTCGTCTCAAACATTGAAAACCGAATTACATTTTTGTTCAGTAACAGTCACAGTTTTCTTATTGGTTTTTTGCTTATATCTCGAAAACAGTTACTCTTATCAATTTTTATCTCTCTTTCAAAATTAAAGCTGATAAAATTTCCTACAAAATAGTTATTTGCATTTTTCTTGTAGGACCAACCATAAGCGAGTTATAGAGTTGGATATAAATAATATTTAACAAAAATTTGATTTAAAATAAAATGTTTGAAAAACTGAAATTAAACTAATTTAATTGTGTCTAACACTTTAGTAGAGGAAAAAGAAGACGACATAAAAGTCACTAAAGGTTTCAAAGTTGTCTTTAATCGTCATATTAATAACAATAACATTAATAATAATAATACTAATAGAACTAAATTTGCTTATATGCAAACGCTTAATTAAGGTAACAGTGTTTTGGTTTCTTGCTCATATCTCGAAAACAGTTACTCCTATCAATTTTTATCTTTTTACTAAAATTCAAGCTGATAAAATTTCCTACAAAATAGTTATTTGCATTTTTTATGTAGGACTAACCATAAGCGAGATATAAGATTGAAAATAATTAATATTTAAAAAAGAAGTGCTTTAAGAGAAAATGTCTTGTGATTTAAAATACACTTAATTTATTAGGTCCAATACTTTATTAGAAAAAAAAGGGAGTGACATATAAGTCACTGAAGTCTTCAGAGTCGATTTTAAATGCTGCATTTTCGTCTTCGTCTCAAACATTGAAAACTAAATTACATATTTGTTCTGAAACGTAACAGTTTTTACTTTGGTTTTTTGCTTATATCTCGAAAACAGTTACTCCTATCAATTTTTATCTTTCTTTCAAAATTAAAGCTGATAACATTTCCTACAAAATAGTTATTTGCATTTTTCTTGTAGGACCAACCATAAGCGAGTTATAAAGTTGGATATAAATAATATTTAACAAAAACTTGCTTAAAAATAAAATGTTTGAAATACTGAAATTAAACTAAATTAATTGTGTCTAACACTTTAGTAGAGAAAAAAGAAAAAGACATAAAAGTTACCAAAGTCTTCAGAATCGTTTTTAGTCGTCATATTAATAACAGTAACATTAATAATAATAATACTAAAAGTACTAAATCTGCTTATATGCAAGCGCTTTATTAAGGTAACAGTTTTTTGGTTTCTTGCTTATATCACGAAAACAGTTACTCCTATAAATTTTTGTCTTTCTTTCAAAATTAAAGCTGATAAAATATTCTACAAAATAGTTATTTGCATTTTTCTTGTAGGACCAACCATAAGCGAGTTATAGAGTTGGACATAAATAATATATAACAAAAATTTGCTTTAAAATAAAATGTTTGAAAAACTGAAATTAAACTAATTTAACTGTGTCTAACACTTTAGTAGAGGAAAAAGAAAAAGACATAAAAGTCACTAAAGGTTTCAGAGTTGTCTTTAGTTGTCATATTAATAACAATAACATTAATAATAATAATACTAATAGTACTAAATTTGCTTATATGCAAACGCCTAATTAAGGTAACAGTGTTTTGGTTTCTTGCTTATATCTCGAAAACAGTTACTCCTATCAATTTTTATCTTTTTACTAAAATTCAAGCTGATAAAATTTCCTACAAAATAGTTATTTGCATTTTTCATGTAGGACTAACCATAAGCGAGATATAAGTTTGAAAATAATTAATATTTAAAAAAAAGTGCTTTAACAGAAAATGTCTTGTGATTTAAAATACACTGAATTTATTAGGTCCAATACTTTATTAGAAGAAAAAGGGGGTGACATATAAGTCACTGAAGTCTTCAGAGTCGATTGTAAATGCTGCATTTTCGTCTTCGTCTCAAACATTGAAAACTGAATTACATTTTTGTTCTGAAACGGTAACAGTTTTCACTTTGGTTTTTTGCTTATATCTCGAAAACAATTACTCCTATCAGTTTTTATCTTTTTTTCAAAATAAAGCTGATAAAATTTCCTACAAAATAGTTATTTGCATTTTTCTTGTAGGACCAACCATCAGCGAGTTATAAAGTTGGATATAAATAACATTTAACAAAAACTTGCTTAAAAATTAAATGTTTGAAATACTGAAATTAAACTAAATTAATTGTGTCTAACACTTTAGTAGAGAAAAAAGAAAAAGACATAAAAGTTACCAAAGTCTTCAGAATCGTTTTTAGTCGTCATATTAATAACAACAACATTAATAATAATAATACTAATAGTACTAAATCTGCTTATATGCAAGCAAAAGCTAATACTTTGCTTTAAAATAATGATTTATGTGGTAATATGGTATTTTGCATCTGTCCTATAAAAGTTTACCCGTTTCGCTCCATTGAATCATTAGAAATAAATTATTTTGACACAACAAAAACACAAATAATTTGTTTTTGTTTAAACTGTAACATAAGTCGCTTTTATAAAACGAACTAAGACGTTTGGCATCTGCTTAGTGAAAGTTTTCTCGTTTGGGGGCATAAAATCGTTTGAAATTAACAGTTCTGGTCAAAACTATTACGTAAATTATTTCTTTGTATCACTTTAAAGATTTGCGTTATAGTCTTGACGAGAACTGTTAATTTCAAACGATTCTATGCTTTGAAACCAGTATACTTTCACTGAACAGAGGCAAAACGTCTGATTTCGCCTTTAAAAAACGATTTATGTCACAGTTTGGATTAAAACCAATGATTTTCGTTTATTCATTGTTACAAACAAGAAACCTTACATCAAAGAAACTGAAAACCTCTTATTCAGGCCCAGAAAATCAAATTACGTTTCAGTCTGGACACAAATTGCTTATTTTAGACGATTCTTTCTTTTGAACACGAAAACTTACATTAAAAAGATTAAAAACGTCTTATTCTGGCTCAAAACTGCAAATTATGTATTACTTTGGATAAAAGCAGTTTATCCTGATTACTCCTTTGCTTAGAATAGAGCAAACTTGTATAAAACTTAATGAAAATAATGATACATAATTTGCTCTTATTTTCGAGAATAAGACATTTTCAATATGTTTGATAAAATTTTTCTTGTTTATAGCAAGGAATCGTTTAAAATAAGCTGTATTTGCCTAAACTGATACGTAATTCGATATTTGTGCATGGATACGATGTTTTCAGTTTCTTTGACGTGAAATTTCTTGTTGCAAAAGGTAATAATTTGCTTTAAAACAACGCTTTATATTGTAATATGTGGTCTTGCATCTGCCCCATAAAAGTTCATTAGTTTCGAATCATAAAATCGTTTGAAATAAACAGTGCTGGTCAAAACTATAACGTAAATTATTTCTTTGAGACGAAATTTAAAGTTTTTATTAAGTTTTATACAAGTTTACTCTATTCTAAGTAAAGGAGTAATTAGGACAAATTGCTTTTATCTAGAGTAATATATAATTTGCAGTTTTCAGCCAGAATAAGACGTTTTTAATCTTTTTAATGTAAGTTTTTGTATTCAAAACAAAGGATCGTCTAAAGTAAGCAGTTTTTGTTCAGACTGAAACGTAATTCGAATTTCTGTGCCTGAATAAGGGGTTTTCAGTTACTTTGATGTAAGGTTTCATGTTTGTAACAATGAATTAACGAAAATAATTAGTTTTTATCCAAACTGTGGCATGAATCGTTTTTAAAAGGCGAAATAAGATGTTTTTCCTCTGTACAGTGAAAGTTTACTCGTTTCAAAGCATAGAACCGTTTGAAATTAACAGCTGTCGTTAAGACTATAACGCAAATCTTTTGTTTTGTGCTAAAATAAGACGTTTTTAGTCAGTTTGATATAAGTTTTCTTGTTCAAAGCAAAATATTGTCGAAAATCAACCGTTTTTGTCTAAACTGATACAAAATTCGGTGGTTTGTGTCCGAATACAAAGTTTTCAGATTCTTTAATGTTAGGTTTGCTGCTTCTAACAAAGAATCAACGAAAATATTTTGTTTTAATACAAACTGCAATATAAAATGTCTTTATAGGACAAAACATGATGTTTGGCATCTGCTTAATAAAAATTTACTCGTTTGGAAGCATAGAATCATTCCAAATAAGCTATTCTCGTCGAAACTATAATGTAATTAGTATTTTGTGCTAGAATACAGCGTTTTTGTTAGATTTATTAACGATTTTGTCTATTTTAAGCAATAAAACGAATAGGATTAGCTGCCTTTATCCGAAGTGATACATAAATTGCTCTTTTATGCCAGATTAATACGTTTTTAATCTGTTCTATGTAAGTTTTCTTGTTCAAAGCAAAAGATCGTCTAAAATAAGCCGTTTTTGTTTGAACTGATAAACAATTCAGACTGAGACTCAACAAAAATAATTTGTTTTAATCCAAACTGATACTTTTTGACCCTATAAGAGTCCTATAAGAGTCCGAGATACGCCGATCTCGTCAAGTCTATAACGTAATTCGTTTTTTTGTGTCAGAATACGACGTTTTCTGTCTGTTTAATATAAGTTTTTAATAATAATAATAATAATAACAATAATAATAATAATAATAATAATAATAATAATAATAATAATAATAATAATAATAGTAATAATAATAATAATATTAATAATAATAATAATGAAAATAATAATAGTAATAAAAGTAAGCTTAGTTTTCTAAGCAAAAATGAAGCTTATTTTGTGTTATATGAGCGTTTTCTCATTTCTATGCAAGAAATCATCTGTGATCTGTGTTTTTAGGCAACAAATTGTCTAAAATTAATATCTCATTTTAAAACTGGTATAAAAACATTTACTATACAAAAGTTATAATCAGTTTTTAATAATAATAAAATTAATAATAATAATAATATTAATAATAATAATAGTAATAATAATAATAATAATAATAATAATAATAATAATAATAATAATAATAATAATAATAGTAATAGTAACATAAGTAATAATAATAATAATACTTTTAATGGAGCTTATTTTGTGTGTTACATGAGCGTTTTCTCATTTCTATGCAAAAGATCATGTGTGATCTGTGTTTTTAGGCAATCTAACCCATTTTATAGTTTTTAATATTTAACAAAAATTTGCTTTAAAATAAAATGTTTGAAAAACTGAAATTAAACTAAATTAATTGTGTCTAACACTTTAGTAGAGGAAAAAGGAGGAGACATAAAAGTCACTAAAGTCTTAGAGTTGTCTTTAGTCGTCATATTAATAACAATAACATTTATAATAACAATACTAGTAGTACTAAATTTGCTTATATGCAAGCGCTTACTTAAGGTAACAGTTTTTTTGTTTTTTGCTTATATCTCGAATACAGTTACTCCTAACAATTTATACTTTTTCACCAAAATTAAAGGTGATAAAATTTCCTACAAAATAGTTATTTGCATTTTTCATGTAGAACTAACCATAAGCGAGATATAAGTTTGAAAATAATTAATAATTAAAAAAAAGTGTTTTAACAGAAAATGTCTTGTGATTTAAAATACACTTAATTTATTGGGTCCAATACTTTATTAGAAGAAAAAGGAGGTAACATAAAAGTCACTGAAGTTTTCAGAGTCGTTTTTAAATGCTGCATTTTTGTCTTCGTCTCAAACATTGAAAACTGAATTACATTTTTGTTCAGTAACAGTTACAGTTTTCTTATTGGTTTTTTGCTTATATCTCGAAAACAGTTACTCCTATCAAATTTTATCTTTCTTTCAAAATTAAAGCTGATAAAATTTCCAACAAAATAGTTATTTACATTTTTCTTGTAGGACCAAGAATAAACGAGTTATAGAGTTGGATATAAATAATATTTAACAAAAATTTGCTTTAAAATAAAATGCTTGAAAAACCGGAATTAAACTAAATTAATTGTGTCTAACACTTTAGTAGAGGAAAAAGGAGAAGACATAAAAGTCACTAAATGTTTCAGAGTCGTCTTTAGTCGTCATATTAATAACAATAACATAAATAATAATAATACTAATAGTACTAAATTTGCTTATATGCAAACGCTTAATTAAGGTAACAGTTTTTTGGTTTCTTGCTTATATCTCGAAAACAGTTACTCCTATCAATTTTTATCTTTTTTTCAAAATTAAAGCTGATAAAATTTCCTACAAAATAGTTATTTGCATTTTTTTGTAGGACCAACCATAAGCGAGTTATAGAGTTGGATATAAATAATCTTTAACAAAAATTTGCTTTAAAATAAAATGTTTGAAAAACCGAAATTAAACTAAACTAAGACTAACACTTTAGTAGAGGTAAAAGGAGAAGACATAAAAGTCACCAAAGTCTTGAGAGTCGTTTTTAGTCGTCATATTAATAACAATAACATTAATAATAATAATACTAATATTACTAAATTTGCTTATATGCAAGCGCTTAATTAAAGTAACAGTTTTTTGGTTTCTTGCTTATATCTCGAAAACAGTTACTCCTATCAATTTTTAAATTTTTACTAAAATTAAAGCAAGCTGATAAAATTTTGTACAAAATAGTAATTTGCATTTTTCATGTAGAACTAACCATAAGCAAGATATAAGTTTGAAAATAATTAATAATTAAAAAAAATGTGCTTTAACAGAAAATGTCTTGTGATTTAAAATACACTTAATTTATTGGGTCCAATACTTTATTAGAAGAAAAAGGAGGTGACATAAAAGTCACTGAAGTCTTCAGAGTCGTTTTTAAATGCTGCATTTTCGTCTTCGTCTCAAACATTGAAAACTGAATTACATTTTTGTTAAGTAACTGTAACAGTTTTCACTTTGGTTTTTTGCTTATATCTCAAAAACACCAAAATAGTTATTTACATTTTTCTTGTAGGACCAAGCATAAGCAAGTTATAGAGTTGGATCTAAATAATTTTAAACAAAAATTTGCTTTAAAATAAAATGTTTGAAAAACCGAAATTAAACTAAATTAATTGTGTCTAACACTTTAGTAGAGGAAAAAGGAGGAGACATAAAAGTCACTAAACTCTTCAGAATCGTCTTTAGTCGTCATATTAATAACAATAACATTAATAATAACAATACTATTAGTACTAAATTTGCTTATATGCAAGCGCTTAATTAAGGTAACAGTTTTTTTGTTGTTTGCTTATATCTCGAAAACAGTTACTCCTATCAGTTTTTACCTTTTCACCAAAATTAAAGCTGAAAAAATTTCCTTCAAAATCGTTATTTGCATTTTTCATGTAGAACTAACCATAAGCAAGATATAAGTTTGAAAATAATTAATAATTAAAAAAAATGTGCTTTAACAGAAAATGTCTTGTGATTTAAAATACACTTAATTTATTGGGTCCAATACTTAATTAGAAGAAAAAGGAGGTGACAGTAAATGCTACATTTTCGTCTTCGTCTCAAACATTAAATACTGAATTACATTTTTGTTTAGTAACTGTTACAGTTTTCACTTTGGTTTTTTGCTTATATCTCGAAAACAGTTACTCTTATCAATTTTTATCTTTCCTTCAAAATTAAAGCTGATAAAATTTTTTACAAAATAGTTTTTTGCATTTTTTTGTAGGACCAACTATAAGCGAGTTATAGAGTTGGATATAAATAATCTTTAACAAAAATTTGATATAAAAATAAAAAAAGATAAAAATTGATAGGAGTAACTGTTTTCGAGATATAAGCAAGAAACCAAAAAACTGTTACCTTAATTAAGCGTTTGCATATAAGCTAATTTAGTACTAATAGTATTATTATTATTAATGTTATTGTTAATAATATGACGACTAAAGACGACTCTGAAACCTTTAGTGACTTTTATGTCTTCTTCTTTTTCCTCTACTAAAGTGTTAGACACAATTAATTTAGTTTAATTTCAGTATTTCAAACATTTTATTTTAAAGCAAATTTTTGTTAAATATTATTTATATCCATCTCTATAACTCGCTTATGCTTGGTCCTACAAGAAAAATGCAAATAACTATTTTGTAGGAAATTTTATCAGCTTTAATTTTAATAAAAAGATAAAAATTGATAGGAGTAACTGTTTTCGAGATATAAGCAAGAAACCAAAAAACTGTTACCTTAATAAAGCGCTTGCATATAAGCAAATTTAGTACTATTAGTATTATTATTATTAATGTTATTGTTATTAAAATGACGACTAAAAACGACTCTGAAGACTTTGGTGACTTTTATGTCTTCTCCTTTTTCCTATACTAAAGTATTAGACTCAATTAATTTAGTTTAATTTCGGTTTTTCAAACATTTTATTTTAAAGCAAATTTTTGTTGACGATTATTTATATCCAACTCTATAACTCGCTTATGGTTGGTCCTACAAGAAAAATGCAAATAACGATTTTGTAGGAAATTTTATCAGCTTTAATTTTAGTAAAAAGATAAAAATTTATAGGAGTAACTGTTTTCGAGATATAAGCAAGAAACCAAAACACTGTTATCTTAATTAAGCGTTTGCATATAAGCAAATTTAGTACTATTAGTATTATTATCATTAATGTTATTGTTATTAATATGACGACTAAAGACGACTCTGAAACCTTTAGTGACTTTTATGTCTTTTTCTTTTTCCTCTACTAAAGTGTTAGACACAATTAAATTAGTTTAATTTCAGTTTTTCAAACATTTTATTTTAAAGCAAATTTTTGTTAAATATTATTTATATCCAACTCTATAACTCGCTTATGGTTGGTCCTACAAGAAAAATGCAAATAACGATTTTGTAGGAAATTTTATTAGCTTTAATTTTGAAATAAAGATAAAAATTGATAGGAGTAACAGTTTTCGAGATATAAGCAAAAAACCAATAAGAAAACTGTAACTGTTACTGAACAAAAATGTAATTCAGTTTTCAATGTTTGAGACGAAGACGAAAATGCAGCATTTAAAATCGACTCTGAAGACTTTATTGACTTTTATGTCACCTCCTTTTTTTTCTAATAAACTATTGGACCCAATAAATTAAGTGTATTTTAAATCCCAAGACATTTTCTTTTAAAACACTTTTTTTTTAAATATTAATTATTTTCAAACTTATATCTCGCTTATGGTTAGTCCTACATGAAAAATGCAAATAAGTATTTTGTAGGAAATTTTATCAGCTTTAATTTTAGTGAAAAGATAAAAATTGATAGGAGTAACTGTTTTCGAGATATAAGCAAGAAACCAAAAAACTGTTACCTTAATTAAGGGCTTACATATAAGCAAATTTAGTACTAAAAACCACTCTGAAGACTTTGGTGACTTTTATGACACCTTCTTTTTCTTCTAATAAAGTATTGAACCCATTAAATTAAGTGTATTTTAACTCACAAGACATTTTCTGTTAAAGCACTTTTTCTTTAAATATTAATTATTTTCAAACTTATATCTCGCTTATGGTTAGTTCTACATAAAAAATGCAAATAACTATTTTGTAGGAAATTTTATCAGCTTTAATTTTTGTAAAAAGATAAAAATTGATAGGAGTAACTGTTTTCGAGATATAAGCAAGAAACTGTTGCCTTAATTAAGCGCTTGCATATAAGCAAATTTAGTAATATTAGTATTATTATTATTAATGTTATTGTTATTAATATGACGACTAAAAACGACTCTCAAGATTTTGGTGACATTTATGTCTTCTCCTTTTTCCTCTACTAATGTGTTAGTCTTAATTAATTTAGTTTAATTTCGGACTATCAAACATTTTATTTTAAAGCAAATTTTTGTTAAAGATTATTTATATCCAACTCTATAACTCGCTTATGGTTGGTCTTACAAAAAAAATGCAATTAACTATTTTGTAGGAAATTGTATCAGCTTTAATTTTGAAAAAAAGGTAAAAATTGATATGAGTAACTGGTTTCGAGATATAAGCAAAAAACCAATAAGAAAACTGTAACTGTTACTGAACAAAAATGTAATTCATTTTCAATATTTGAGACTAAGACGAAAATGCAGCATTTAAAAACAACTCTGAAAACTTCAGTGACTTTTATTTCAACTTTTTTTTTCGTCTAATAAAGTATTGGACCCATTAAATTAAGTGTATTTTAAATCACAAGACATTTTCTGTTAAAGCAATTTTTTTTTAAATATTAATTATTTACAAACTTATATCTCGCTTATGGTTAGTCCTACATAAAAAATGCAAATAACTATTTTGTAGGAAATTTTATCAGCTTTAATTTTAGTGAAAAGATAAAAATTGATAGGAGTAACTGTTTTCGAGGTATAAGCAAGAAACCAAAAAACTGTTACCTTAATTAAGGGCTTACATATAAGCAAATTTAGTACTAAAAACAACTCTGAAAACTTTGGTGACTTTTATGTGACCTCCTTTTTCTTCTAATAAAGTATTGGATCCATTAAATTAAGTGTATTTTAAATCACAAGACATTTTCTGTTAAAGCACTTTTTCTTTAAATATTAATTATTTTCAAACTTACATCTCGCTTATGGTTAGTTCTACATAAAAAATGCAAATAACTATTTTGTAGGAAATTTTATAAGCTTTAATTTTAGTAAAAAGATAAAAATTGATAGGAGTAACTGTTTTCGAGATATAAGCAAGAAACTGTTACCTTAATTAAGCGCTTGCATATAAGCAAATTTAGTACTATTAGTATTATTATTATTAATGTTATTGTTATTAATATGACGACTAAAGACGACTCTAAAACCTTTAGTGACTTTTATGTCTTTTTCTTTTTCCTCTACTAAAGTGTTAGACACAATTAATTTAGTTTAATTTCAGTATTTCAAACATTTTATTTTAAAGCAAATTTTTGTTAAATATTATTTATATCCATCTCTATAACTCGCTTATGCTTGGTCCTACAAGAAAAATGCAAATAACTATTTTGTAGGAAATTTTATCAGCTTTAATTTTAGTAAAAAGATAAAAATTGATAGGAGTAACTGTTTTCGAGATATAAGCAAAAAACCAAAAAACTGTTACCTTAATAAAGCGCTTGCATATAAGCAAATTTAGTACTATTGGTATTATTATTATTAATGTTATTGTTATTAAAATGACGACTAAAAAAGACTCTTAAGACTTTGGTGACTTTTATGTCTTCTCCTTTTTCCTATACTAAAGTGTTAGACACAATTAATTTAGTTTAATTTCAGTATTTCAAACATTTTATTTTAAAGCAAATTTTTGTTAAATATTATTTATATCCATCTCTATAACTCGCTTATGGTTGGTCCTACAAGAAAAATGCAAATAACTGTTTTGTAGGAAATTTTATCAGCTTTAATTTTAGTAAAAAGATAAAAATTGATAGGAGTAACTGTTTTCGAGAAATAAGCAAGAAAAAAAGTCACTAAAGGTTTCAAAGTTGTCTTTAATCGTCATATTAATAACAATAACATTAATAATAATAATACTAATAGTACTAAATTTGCTTATATGCAAACGCTTAATTAAGGTAACAGTGTTTTGGTTTCTTGCTCATATCTCGAAAACAGTTACTCCTATCAATTTTTATCTTTTTACTAAAATTCAAGCTGATAAAATTTCCTACAAAATAGTTATTTGCATTTTTCATGTAGGACTAACCATAAGCGAGATATATGATTGAAAATAATTAATATTTAAAAAAAAAGTGCTTTAACAGAAAATGTCTTGTGATTTAAAATACACTTAATTTATTGGGTCCAATACTTTATTAGAAGAAAAAGGAAGTGACATAAAAGTCACTGAAGTCTTCAGAGTCGATTTTAAATGCTGCATTTTCGTCTTCGTCTCAAACATTGAAAACTGAATTACATTTTTGTTCTGAAACGGTAACAGTTTTTACTTTGGTTTTTTGCTTATATCTCGAAAACAGTTACTCCTATCAATTTTTATCTTTCTTTTAAAATTAAAGCTGATAACATTTCCTACAAAATAGTTATTTGCATTTTTCTTGTAAGACCAACCATAAGCGAGTTATAAAGTTGGATATAAATAATATTTAACAAAAACTTGCTTAAAAATAAAATGTTTGAAATACTGAAATTAAACAAAATTAATTGTGTCTAACACTTTAGTAGAGAAAAAAGAAAAAGACATAAAAGTCACCAAAGTCTTCAGAATCGTTTTTAGTCGTCATATTAATAACAATAACATTAATAATAATAATACTAATAGTACTAAATCTGCTTATATGCAAGCGCTTTATTAAGGTAACAGTTTTTTGGTTTCTTGCTTATATCTCGAAAACAGTTACTCCTATGAATTTTTGTCTTTCTTTCAAAATTAAAGCTGATAAAATATTCTACAAAATAGTTATTTGCATTTTTCTTGTAGGACCAACCATAAGCGAGTTATAGAGTTGGATATAAATAATATTTAACAAAAATTTGCTTTAAAATAAAATGTTTGAAAAACGGAAATTAAACTAATTTAACTGTGTCTAACACTTTAGTAGAGAAAAAAGGAAAAGACGTAAAAGTCACTAAAGGTTTCAGAGTTGTCTTTAGTTGTCATATTAATAACAATAACATTAATAATAATAATACTAATAGTACTAAATTTGCTTATATGCAAACGCTTAATTAAGGTAACAGTGTTTTGGTTTCTTGCTTATATCTCGAAAACAGTTACTCCTATCAATTTTTATCTTTTTACTAAGATTCAAGCTGATAAAATTTCCTACAAAATAGTTATTTGCATTTTTCATGTAGGACTAACCATAAGCGAGATATATGATTGAAAATAATTAATATTTAAAAAAAAAGTGCTTTAACAGAAAATGTCTTGTGATTTAAAATACACTTAATTTATTGGGTCCAATACTTTATTAGAAGAAAAAGGAAGTGACATAAAAGTCACTGAAGTCTTCAGAGTCGTTTTTAAATGCTGCAGTTTCGTCTTCGTCTCAAACATTGAAAACCGAATTACATTTTTGTTCAGTAACAGTCACAGTTTTCTTATTGGTTTTTTGCTTATATCTCGAAAACAGTTACTCCTATCAATTTATATCTTTCTTTCAAAATTAAAGCTGATAAAATTTCCTACAAAATAGTTATTTGCATTTTTCTTGTAGGACCAACCATAAGCGAGTTATAGAGTTGGATATAAATAATATTTAACAAAAATTTGCTTTAAAATAAAATGTTTGAAAAACTGAAATTAAACTAATTTAATTGTGTCTAACACTTTAGTAGAGGAAAAAGAAGAAGACAAGAAAGACAAAAATTCATAGGAGTAACTGTTTTCGAGATATAAGCAAGAAACCAAAAAACTGTTACCTTAATAAAGCGCTTGCATATAAGCAGATTTAGTACTATTAGTATTATTATTATTAATGTTATTGTTATTAATATGACGACTAAAAACGATTTTGAAGACTTTGGTGACTTTTATGTCTTTTTCTTTTTTCTCTACTAAAGTGTTAGACACAATTAATTTAGTTTAATTTCAGTATTTCAAACATTTTATTTTTAAGCAAGTTTTTGTTAAATAGTATTTATATCCAACTTTATAACTCGCTTATGGTTGGTCCTACAAGAAAAATGCAAATAACTATTTTGTAGGAAATGTTATCAGCTTTAATTTTGAAAGAAAGATAAAAATTGATAGGAGTAACTGTTTTCGAGATATAAGCAAAAAACCAAAGTAAAAACTGTTACCGTTTCAGAACAAAAATGTAATTCAGTATTCAATGTTTGAGACGATGACGAAAATGCAGCATTTAAAATCGACTCTGAAGACTTCAGTGACTTATATGTCACTCCCTTTTTTTTCTAATAAAGTATTAGACCTAATAAATTAAGTGTATTTTAAATCACAAGACATTTTCTGTTAAAGCACTTCTTTTTTAAATATTAATTATTTTCAATCTTATATCTCGCTTATGGTTAGTCCTACATAAAAAATGCAAATAACTATTTTGTAGGAAATTTTATCAGCTTGAATTTTAGTAAAAAGATAAAAATTGATAGGAGTAACTGTTTTCGAGATATGAGCAAGAAACCAAAACACTGTTACCTTAATTAAGCGTTTGCATATAAGCAAATTTAGTACTATTAGTATTATTATTATTAATGTTATTGTTATTAATATGACGATTAAAGACAACTTTGAAACCTTTAGTGAATTTTTTTCTTGCTTATTTCTCGAAAACAGTTACTCCTATCAATTTTTATCTTTTTACTAAAATTAAAGCTGATAAAATTTCCTACAAAATAGTTATTTGCATTTTTCTTGTAGGACCAACCATAAGCGAGTTATAGAGATGGATATAAATAATATTTAACAAAAATTTGCTTTAAAATAAAATGTTTGAAATACTGAAATTAAACTAAATTAATTGTGTCTAACACTTTAGTATAGGAAAAAGGAGAAGACATAAAAGTCACCAAAGTCTTTAGAGTTTTTTTTAGTCGTCATTTTAATTACAATAACATTAATAATAATAATACTAATAGTACTAAATTTGCTTATATGCAAGCGCTTTATTAAGGTAACAATTTTTTGGTTTTTTGCTTATATCTCGAAAACAGTTACTCCTATCAATTTTTATCTTTTTACTAAAATTAAAGCTGATAAAATTTCCTACAAAATAGTTATTTGCATTTTTTTTGTAAGACCAACCATAAGCGAGTTATAGAGTTGGATATAAATAATCTTCAACAAAAATTTGCTTTAAAATAAAATGTTTGAAAAACCGAAATTAAACTAAATTAATTGAGTCTAACACTTTAGTATAGGAAAAAGGAGAAGACATAAAAGTCACCAAAATCTTTAGAGTTTTTTTTAGTCGTCATTTTAATAACAATAACATTAATAATAATAATACTAATAGTACTAAATTTGCTTATATGCAAGCGCTTTATTAAGGTAACAGTTTTTTGGTTTTTTGCTTATATCTCGAAAACAGTTACTCCTATCAATTTTTATCTTTTTACTAAAATTAAAGCTGATAAAATTTCCTACAAAATAGTTATTTGCATTTTTTTTGAAGGACCAAGCATAAGCGAGTTATAGAGATGGATATAAATAATATTTAACAAAAATTTGCTTTAAAATAAAATGTTTGAAATACTGAAATTAAACTAAATTAATTGTGTCTAACACTTTAGTAGAGGAAAAAGAAAAAGACATAAAAGTCACTAAAGGTTTTAGAATCGTCTTTAGTCGTCATATTAATAACAATAACATTAATAATAATAATACTAATAGTACTAAATTTGCTTATATGCAAGCGCTTAATTAAGGTAACAGTTTCTTGCTTATATCTCGAAAACAGTTACTCCTATCAATTTTTATCTTTTTACTAAAATTAAAGCTTATAAAATTTCCTACAAAATAGTTATTTGCATTTTTTATGTAGAACTAACCATAAGCGAGATATAAGTTTGAAAATAATTATTATTTAAAGAAAAAGTGCTTTAACAGAAAATGTCTTGTGATTTAAAATACACTTAATTTAATGGGTTCAATACTTTATTAGAAGAAAAAGGAGGTGACATAAAAGTCACCAAAGTCTTCAGAGTGGTTTTTAGTACTAAATTTGCTTATATGTAAGCCCTTAATTAAGGTAACAGTTTTTTGGTTTCTTGCTTATATCTCGAAAACAGTTACTCCTATCAATTTTTATCTTTTCACTAAAATTAAAGCTGATAAAATTTCCTACAAAATACTTATTTGCATTTTTCATGTAGGACTAACCATAAGCGAGATATAAGTTTGAAAATAATTAATATTTAAAAAAAAGTGTTTTAACAGAAAATGTCTTGGGATTTAAAATACACTTAATTTATTGGGTCCAATAGTTTATTAGAAGAAAAAGGAGGTGACATAAAAGTCACTGAAGTCTTCAGAGTCGATTTTAAATGCTGCATTTTCGTCTTTGTCTCAAACATTGAAAACTGAATTACATTTTTGTTCAGTAACAGTTACAGTTTTCTTATTGGTTTTTTGCTTATATCTCGAAAACTGTTACTCCTATCAATTTTTATCTTTATTTCAAAATTAAAGCTGATAAAATTTCCTACAAAATCGTTATTTGCATTTTTCTTGTAGGACCAACCATAAGCGAGTTATAGAGTTGGATATAAATAATATTTAACAAAAATTTGCTTTAAAATAAAATGTTTGAAAAACTGAAATTAAACTAATTTAATTGTGTCTAACACTTTAGTAGAGGAAAAAGAAAAAGACATAAAAGTCACTAAAGGTTTCAGAGTCGTCTTTAGTCGTCATATTAATAACAATAACATTAATGATAATAATACTAATAGTACTAAATTTGCTTATATGCAAACGCTTAATTAAGATAACAGTGTTTTGGTTTCTTGCTTATATCTCGAAAACAGTTACTCCTATAAATTTTTATCTTTTTACTAAAATTAAAGCTGATAAAATTTTCACACACAGATGATTTCTTGCATAGAAATGAGAAAACGCTCATATAACACGCAAAATAAGCTTCATTTTTGCTTAGAAAACTAAGCTTACTTTTATTACTATTATTATTTTCATTATTATTATTATTAATATTATTATTATTATTACTATTATTATTATTATTATTATTATTATTATTATTATTATTATTATTATTATTATTATTATTATTATTATTATTATTATGTTGCCTAAAAACACAGATCACAGATGATTTCTTGCATAGAAATGAGAAAACGCTCATATAACACGCAAAATAAGCTTCATTTTTGCTTAGAAAACTAAGCTTACTTTTATTACTATTATTATTTTCATTATTATTATTATTAATATTATTATTATTATTACTATTATTATTATTATTATTATTATTATTATTATTATTATTATTATTACTATTATTATTATTATTATTATTATTATTATTATTATTATTAATTTTATTATTATTAAAAACTGATTATAACTTTTGTATAGTAAATGTTTTTATACCAGTTTTAAAATGAGATATTAATTTTAGACAATTTGTTGCCTAAAAACACAGATCACAGATGATTTCTTGCATAGAAATGAGAAAACGCTCATATAACACGCAAAATAAGCTTCATTTTTGCTTAGAAAACTAAGCTTACTTTTATTACTATTATTATTTTCATTATTATTATTAATATTATTATTATTATTACTATTATTATTATTATTATTATTATTATTATTATTATTATTATTATTATTATTATTATTATTGTTATTATTATTATTATTATTATTAAAAACTTATATTAAACAGACAGAAAACGTCGTATTCTGACACAAAAAAACGAATTACGTTATAGACTTGACGAGATCGGCGTATCTCGGACTCTTATAGGACTCTTATAGGGTCAAAAAGTATCAGTTTGGATTAAAACAAATTATTTTTGTTGAGTCTCAGTCTGAATTGTTTATCAGTTCAAACAAAAACGGCTTATTTTAGACGATCTTTTGCTTTGAACAAGAAAACTTACATAGAACAGATTAAAAACGTATTAATCTGGCATAAAAGAGCAATTTATGTATCACTTCGGATAAAGGCAGCTAATCCTATTCGTTTTATTGCTTAAAATAGACAAAATTGTTAATAAATCTAACAAAAACGCTGTATTCTAGCACAAAATACTAATTACATTATAGTTTCGACGAGAATAGCTTATTTGGAATGATTCTATGCTTCCAAACGAGTAAATTTTTATTAAACAGATGCCAAACATCATGTTTTGTCCTATAAAGACATTTTATATTGCAGTTTGTATTAAAACAAAATATTTTCGTTGATTCTTTGTTAGAAGCAGCAAACCTAACATTAAAGAATCTGAAAACTTTGTATTCGGACACAAACCACCGAATTTTGTATCAGTTTAGACAAAAACGGTTGATTTTCGACAATATTTTGCTTTGAACAAGAAAACTTATATCAAACTGACTAAAAACGTCTTATTTTAGCACAAAACAAAAGATTTGCGTTATAGTCTTAACGAGAGCTGTTAATTTCAAACGGTTCTATGCTTTGAAACGAGTAAACTTTCACTGTACAGAGGAAAAACATCTTATTTCGCCTTTTAAAAACGATTCATGCCACAGTTTGGATAAAAACCAATTATTTTCGTTAATTCATTGTTACAAACATGAAACCTTACATCAAAGTAACTGAAAACCCCTTATTCAGGCACAGAAATTCGAATTACGTTTCAGTCTGAACAAAAACTGCTTACTTTAGACGATCCTTTGATTTGAATACAAAAACTTACATTAAAAAGATTAAAAACGTCTTATTCTGGCTGAAAACTGCAAATTATATATTACTCTAGATAAAAGCAATTTATCCTGATTACTCCTTTACTTAGAATAGAGTAAACTTGTATAAAACTTAATAAAAACTTTAAATTTCGTCTCAAAGAAATAATTTACGTTATAGTTTTGACCAGCACTGTTTATTTCAAACGATTTTATGATTCGAAACTAATGAACTTTTATGGGGCAGATGCTAAACCACATATTACAATATAAAGCGTTGTTTTAAAGCAAATTATTACCTTTTGCAACAAGAAATTTCACGTCAAAGAAACTGAAAACATCGTATCCATGCACAAATATCGAATTACGTATCAGTTTAGGCAAATACAGCTTATTTTAAACGATTCCTTGCTATAAACAAGAAAAATTTTATCAAACATATTGAAAATGTCTTATTCTCGAAAATAAGAGCAAATTATGTATCAGTTTTAACAAAAGCGGATTACTCTGTTTGATTCTATGCTTAGAGTAGAGTAAACTACTATAAAACGTAATGAAAACTCTATATTCAAGCTCAAAAGAACAAATTACGTTATAGTTTTGACAAAAAAAAATTATTTCGGACGACTACATATTTCGAAGTAAGCAAACTTTAATTGAACAAGTGCAAAAGCTAATACTTTGCTTTAAAATAACGATTTATGTGGTAATATGGTATTTTGCATCTGTCCTATAAAAGTTTACTCGTTTCGCTCCATTGAATCATTCGAAATAAATTATTTTGACACAACAACGAAAATAATTTTTTTGTTTAAACTGTAACATGTCGTTTTAATTAAACGAACTAAGACGTTTGGCATCTGTTTAGTGAAAGTTTTCTCGTTTGGGGGCATAAAATCGTTTGAAATTAACAGTTCTGGTCAAAACTATAACGTAAATTATTTCTTTGAGACGAAATTTAAAGTTTTCATTAAGTTTTATACAAGTTTGCTCTATTCTAAGCAAAGGAGTAATCAGGATAAACTGCTTTTATCCAAAGTAATACATAATTTGCAGTTTTGAGCCAGAATAAGACGTTTTTAATCTTTTTAATGTAAGTTTTCGTGTTCAAAAGAAAGAATCGTCTAAAATAAGCAATTTGTGTCCAGACTGAAACGTAATTTGATTTTCTGGGCCTGAATAAGAGGTTTTCAGTTTCTTTGATGTAAGGTTTCTTGTTTGTAACAATGAATAAACGAAAATCATTGGTTTTAATCCAAACTGTGACATAAATCGTTTTTTAAAGGCGAAATCAGACGTTTTGCCTCTGTTCAGTGAAAGTATACTGGTTTCAAAGCATAGAATCGTTTGAAATTAACAGTTCTCGTCAAGACTATAACGCAAATCTTTAAAGTGATACAAAGAAATAATTTACGTAATAGTTTTGACCAGAACTGTTAATTTCAAACGATTTTATGCCCCCAAACGAGAAAACTTTCACTAAGCAGATGCCAAACGTCTTAGTTCGTTTTATAAAAGCGACTTATGTTACAGTTTAAACAAAAACAAATTATTTGTGTTGTTGTTGTGTCAAAATAATTTATTTCTAATGATTCAATGGAGCGAAACGGGTAAACTTTTATAGGACAGATGCAAAATACCATATTACCACATAAATCATTATTTTAAAGCAAAGTATTAGCTTTTGCACATGTTCAATTAAAGTTTGCTTACTTCGAAGTATGTAATCGTCCGAAATATTTTTTTTTGTCAAAACTATAACGTAATTTGTTCTTTTGAGCTTGAATATAGAGTTTTCATTACGTTTTATAGTAGTTTACTCTACTCTAAGCATAGAATCAAACAGTAATCCGCTTTTGTTAAAACTGATACATAATTTGCTCTTATTTTCAAGAATAAGACGTTTTCAATATGCTTGATAAAATTTTTCTTGTTTATAGCAAAGAATCGTTTAAAATAAGCTGTATTTGCCTAAACTGATACGTAATTAGATATTTATGTATTGATACGAAGTTTTCAGTTTCTTTGACGTGAAATT